>NC_057724.1:3228826-3257770 GCF_004010195.1 Chiloscyllium plagiosum
ACCTGTCTCTGTACCTGCCCCTGTACCTAGTCCTGTACCAGTCTCTGTACCTGCCCCTGTACCTGTTTCTGTACCTGTCCCTGTACCTGCCCCTGTACCTGCCCTAAACCTGTCTCTGTACCTGTCTCTGTACTTGTCCCAGTACCTGCCCCTGTACCTGGCCCTGTACCTGTCTCTGTACCTGTCTCTGTACCTGCCCCTGTACCTGCCCCTGTACATGTCTCTGTACCTGCCACTGTACCTGCCCCTGTACCTGTTTCTGTACCTGTCCCTGTACCTGCCCCTGTACCTGCCCCTAAACCTGTCTCTGAAGCAGTCTCTGTACCTGCCCCTATACCTACCCCTATAACTGTCTCAGTACCTGTCTCTGTACCTGCCCCTGTACCTGACCCAGTACCTGTCTCTGCACCTGTCCTGTACCTGCCCCTGTACCTGCCCTGTACCTGCCACTGTCCCTGTCTCTGTACCTGCCCTTGTAGTTGCCCCTGTATCTGTCTCCGTACCTGCCCCTGTACCTGCCCCTGTACCTCCCTCTGTACCTGATTCAGTACCTGCCTCTGTACCTATCCCTATAACTGCCCCTGTACCTGTCTCTGTACCTGGTCGTGTACCTGCCCCTGTACCTGCCCCTGTAACTGACTCTGTACCTGCCCCTGTACCTGTCTCTGTACCTGTCTCTGTATTTGTCCCTGTAACTGCCCCTGTATCTGTCCCTGTACCTGCCCCTGTACCTGCCCCCCTACCCGCCTCTGAACATGCCCCTGTACCTGCCCCTGTACCTGTCTCTGTACTTGCCCCTGTTCCTGCCCTTGTACGTGTCTCTGTACCTGTCTCTGTACCTGCCCCTGTACCTGCCCCTGTACCTGTCTCTGTACTTATCCCTGTTCCTGCCCTTGTACCTGTCTCTGTACCTGCCCCTTTACCTGCCCCTGTACCTGTCTCTGTACCTCCCCCTGTACCTGCCCCAGTACCTGCCCCTGTACCTGTCTCTTGTCTTTGTACCAGCCCCAGTACCTGCCCCTGTACCTGCCCCTGTACCTGTCTCT
The DNA here is from genome assembly GCF_004010195.1 of Chiloscyllium plagiosum. NCBI lineage: Eukaryota > Metazoa > Chordata > Chondrichthyes > Orectolobiformes > Hemiscylliidae > Chiloscyllium > Chiloscyllium plagiosum. The sequence goes on from NC_057724.1 coordinate 3,229,873, forward strand.
GTACCTGTCTTTGTACCAGCCCCAGTACCTGCCCCTGTACCTGCCCCTGTACCTGTCTCTGTACCTGTCTTTGTACCAGCCCCAGTACCTGCCCCTGTACCTGCCCCTGTACCTGTCTCTGTACCTGTCTTTGTACCAGCCCCAGTACCTGCCCCTGTACCTGCCCCTGTACCTGTCTCTGTACCTGTCTTTGTACCAGCCCCAGTACCTGCCCCTGTACCTGCCCCTGTACCTGTCTCTGTACCTGTCTTTGTACCAGCCCCAGTACCTGCCCCTGTACCTGCCCCTGTACCTGTCTCTGTACCTGTCTTTGTACCAGCCCCAGTACCTGCCCCTGTACCTGCCCCTGTACCTGTCTCTGTACCTGTCTTTGTACCAGCCCCAGTACCTGCCCCTGTACCTGCCCCTGTACCTGTCTCTGTACCTGTCTTTGTACCAGCCCCAGTACCTGCCCCTGTACCTGCCCCTGTACCTGTCTCTGTATGCCCGTGTACCTGCACCCTATACCTGTCTCTGAACCTGTCCCTGTACCTGTCCCTGTACCTGCCCCTGTACCTGTCACTGTACCTGCCCCTGTGCCTGCTCCTGTACCTGTCTCTGTACCTGTCTCTGTACTTGTCCCAGTACCTGCCCCTGTACCTGGCCCTGTACCTGTCTCTGTACCTGTCTTTGTACCAGCCCCAGTACCTGCCCCTGTACCTGCCCCTGTACCTGTCTCTGTACCTGTCCCTGTATCTGACCCTGTACCTGTCTGTTTACCTGCCCCTGTACCTGTCCCTGAACCTGTCTCTGTACCTGCCCCTGTACCTGTCTCTGTATGCCCGTGTACCTGCACCCTATACCTGTCTCTGAACCTGTCTCTGTACCTGTCCCTGTACCTGCCCCTGTACCTGTCACTGTACCTGTCTCTGTGCCTGCCCCTGTACCTGCCCCTGTACCTGTCTCTGTACCTGTCCCTGTATCTGACCCTGTACCTGTCTGTTTACCTGCCCCTGTACCTGTCTCGTTACCTGCCCCTGTACCTGCCGCTGTACCTGTCTCTGTACCTGCCCCTGTACCTGTACCTGAACCTGTTCCTTCCCCTGTACCTGTCTCTGTACCTGCCACTGTACCTGCACCTGTACTTGCCTCTGAACCTGCCCCTGTACCCGCCCCTGTACCTGTCTCTGTACCTGTTCCTGTACCTGGCCCTTGTACCTGTCTCTGTACCTGTTCCTGTACCTGGCCCTTGTACCTGTCTCTGTACCTGCCCCTATACCTGTCTCTGAACCTGTCTCTGTACCTGTCCCTGTACCTGCCCCTGTACCTGTCACTGTACCTGTATCTGTGCCTACCCCTGTACCTGCCCCTGTACCTGTCTCTGTACTTGTCCCAGTACCTGCACCTGTACCTGGCCCTGTACCTGTCTCTGTACTTGTCTCTGTACCTGCCCCTGTACCTGCCCCTGTACCTGTCTCTGTACCTACCACTGTATCTGCACCTGTATGTGCCTCTGTACCTGCCCCTGTACCTGTCTCTGTACCTGTTCCTGTACCAGCCCTTGTACGTGTCTCTGTACCTGTCTCTGTACCGGTCCCTGTATCTGTCTCTGTACCTGTCTTTGTACCTGCCCCTGTACCTGCCCCTGTACCTGCCACTGTACCTGCCTCTGTACCTGCCCCTGTACCGGTCCCTGTACCTGCCCCTGTACCTGTCTCTGTACCTGTTCCTGTACCTGCCCCTGTACCTGCCACTGTACCTGCCTCTGTACCTGCCCCTGTACCTGCCCCTGTACCTGTCTCTGTACCTCTCTCTGTACCGGTCTTTGTACCTGCCCCTGTACCTGCTCCTGTACCTGTCTCTGTGTCTGTCCCTGTATCTGCCTCTGTACCTGTCTTAGTACCTGCCTCTGTACCTGTCTCTGTGTCTGTCCCTGTATCTGCCTCTGTACCTGTCTCTGTACCTGTCTCTGTACCTGACTCTGTACCTGCCCCTGTACCTGTCTCTGTACCTGTCTCTGTACCTGCTCCTGGACCTGTCTCTGTGTCTGTCCCTGTATCTGCCTCTGTACCTGCCCCTGTACCTGTCTCTGTACCTGTCTCTGTACCTGCTCCTGGACCTGTCTCTGTGTCTGTCCCTGTATCTGCCTCTGTACCTGTCTCAGTACTTCTCTCTGTACCGGTCTTTGTACCTGCCCCTGTGTCTGTCTCTGTACCTGACTCTGTACCTGCCTCTGTACCTGTCTCTGTACCTCTCTCTGTACCGGTCTTTGTACCTGCTCCTGTACCTGTCACTGTACCGGTCTCTGTACCTGCTCCTGTACCTGCCCCTGTACCTGTCTCTGTACCTGCCCCTGTACCTTTCCCTCTAGCTGCCTCTCTACCTGCCGCTGTACCTGTCTCTGCACCTGCCCCTGTACCTGCCCCTGTACCTGTCTCTGCACCTGCCCCTGTACCTGTCCGTGTACTTGCCCCTGTACCCGTCTCTGTACCTGCCCCTGTAAATGCCCCTGTACCTGTCTCTGTACCTGCCCCTGTACCTGTCTCTGTATCTGTCCCAGGACCTGCCTCTGTATCTGTCTCTGCACCTGCCCCTGTCGCTGTCCCTGTACCTGTCTCTGTACCTGCCCCTGTACCTGTCCCTGTACCTGCCCCTGTACCTGTCTCTGTACCTGACCCTGCACCTGCACCTGTATCTGTCTCTGTACATGTCTCTGTACCTGCCCCTGTTCCTGTCTCTGTACTTGCTCCTGTACCTGCCCCTGTCCCTGCCACTGTACCTGTCTCTGTACCTGCCCCTGTACCTGCCCCTGTACCTGCCCCTGTACCTATCCCTGTCCTTGTCCCTGCCACTGTCCCCGCTCCTTTCCCCATACCTGTACCTGTCCCTGTTCATCTCCAGCACACCAATGGAGGGATTCCTGTTGCAACCTGGTGCCAGATGCTTCCCTCTACTTTGTGGGTTTTTTTTAGATTAGATTCTCTACAGTATGGAAACAGGCCATTTGGCACAACAAGTCCACACCGACCCTCTGAAGAGTAACCCACCCAGACCCATTCCGCTAACATATACTTACTCCTGACTGTGCACCTAACACTATGGGCAGTTTATCATGGCCAATTCACCTGACCTGCACATCTTTGTGAAAGACACAATCTCCTGGTTTCTCCCATAAATTTCCTGTGTACTGGAGAATTCCTTGGTTGTGTCATCAGCTCATGTGCACCGAACTGTGACACATTATATACTGACAACTTGTTTCCTATCCTCTTAAATCTTTATACTGTCTAGAGCCACTCACGAATCCAATACGATACCAAAACATGACAAGCTCATTTAATCCATCTCTCAAACACCAGAACCCAATCTGCAGCACAAAAGCAGGCTTCAGTGGCACTGACCTTGACTGCAGAGGAGTCTCTTCCTCTGTTAGTTGTTTAACCAGCCACCACCATTCACAACTAGATGTGGCAGGACTGCTTCCATCTGATCCACTGGCTGTGAAATTGCTTAGCTCATCTGTGGCAGGCAACTTCCCCTGTGCGCCACTGCACAAGTCCTGTTTTGTAGCTTGGCCAAGTTGATGCCTCAGGTTTAGTACACCTCGTGCTGCCCTCCCGCACTCTCTAATGAACCAGCGCTGAGCCCCTGGCTTGATGGTAATGGTTGACTGGGGACTTGCTGCGCCAGGTTGCAGATTGTATTGCACTACAATCTGTTGATAATGCTGCCTAGGTTTGAGTTGCTACACCTACTCACAAAATCTGTTCCATTAGCACAGTCATTTTACAACTCAATTGATGGTATCCTCAATGTGAAGACTGGACTTTGTCTCAACAAGGACTGTGCAGTAGTCACTCTTATCGATACTATATTGACAGATGCATCTGCAGCCAGCATATTGATGAGGGTGTGGTCAATTATATTTTTCTGTCTTGTTGGTTCCCTCACAAGCTACCAAGCCGAGCAGTTGTGTTCTTTAGGACTCAATCAGCTCAATCAGTAGTATTGCTTCTGCGCCAGTCTTGGCACTGGACATTGAAATCCCCCAGCCAGAAGAGATTCTATTCTCATGCCACCCTCACTGTTTCCTCCAAACGGTTACAAATCACACAGCACCAGGTTATAGTCCAACAGGTTGAATTGGAAGCACTAGCTTTCGGAGCACTGTTCCCGCATCAGGTGGTGTTGTGTGATTTGTAACTTTGCACACCCCAGTCTAACACCGGCATCTTCAAATGGTGTTCAACATGGAAGAGTAGTAATTCATCAGCTGAAGTATGGCAATTGGTGGGAATCAGCAAGGGGCTTCCTTATCCATGTTTGACCTGATACCATGAAACTTTATGGCGTCGAAAGTCAATGTTGAGGGTTCTCATGGCAACTCCCTCCTGACGGTATAACACTGTGGTGCCCCCTCTGCTGAGTTTGCCCTGCCAGTGGGACAGGACATATCCAGGGATGGTAATGGTGTGGTCCAGACATGGGATGTAACGTATGATTCTGTGAGTACACTGTTGCTTCACTAATCTGTGAGAGAGCTCTGCCCATTTTGACTCACATCATGAGGAGGACTTCACAAGGTTCACAGTGCCGAGAAGTCAAGCATTATTCTCATTTGGTTTTCCTTTCACATTTTGGTCAAATTAGTGATTAGATTAGATTATCTATAGTGTGGAAACAGGCCCTTTGGCCCAACAAATCCACACCGATCCTCCGAAGAGCAACCCACCCCGACCCATTCACCTACTCCCTACTAATGCACTGATCACTGCGGGCAATTTAGCATGACCAATTCACCTAACCCGCACATCTTTAGACTGTGGGAGGAAATCGGAACACCCGGAGGAAACCCACGCAGACACGGGGAGAATGTGCAAACTCCACACAGAGAGTCGCCCGAGGCTGGAATCGAACCAGGGTCCCTGGTGCTGCAAGGCAGCAGTGCTAACTACTGTGCTGCCCCAGTTGTTAGATCATTTTAAAGGGAAGTCATAAGTTAATCACATTACTAGGTTCTGGAGATTAGTGTAGATAAGGTTAACAGATTTCTTTTCCTGAAAGACATTTGTGAACCAGATAAGGTTTTTATAACAATTCAATCATTTCATGACCATTGCAAATTAGACTACCTGTTTAATCCAGATGGATTAATTATTTGAATTTAAATTCCCAGGTGTCATGATGGATTATGAACTCATGTCTCTGACAGATGTATTTGGATCTGAACATTACTAGCTCAGCTGAACCCTTTTCCTTAAAGGAGTGCAATTGATCCATGACCCAGAGAGGTTTACAGTGAGTTCCCTTAAGCAGGTCCCTGAGTGTTTCGTGTTCCTAAGTTGAACAGTGAGATGGAATAACAGCAGCAGTTGACTCACAAGCCTGTTAGACCCTGAGCACACTGGGTGGGATGAATCAAATCATCATTCCTATCCCTCAAGGATCAATTAAAATGAGAAGCTTTCCATTTAAGGCAGAGTCTTGTCACCCCGCTGTAAATACCTAGTACAGAACTCAGAAAGAGCCATGCACCTCCACACACGCTGTAAACAATCATCATTTAACAACAGCTTACATTTACATAGTGCTTTAGAAGTTGCAGTACATCCGAAGGCACTTCATCAAGAATATAAGGGTGACCCTGATGTCAGGATAGATAACGATAAGAGCATTGAATTATTTTCTTCAATCAACAGAGTCCATTGAGGATGTATGTTCACACTGTGCTTATGAGAGTCATAAGTTGTACAGCATGGAAACTGAACTTTCAGCCCAACCCAGCAATGCCAGATATCCCAAATTAATCTAGTCTCATTTACCAGCAGTTGGCTCATATCCTTCTACACCCTTCTTATTCATGTACCCATCCAGATGCCTTTTAAATGTTGTAATTTTACCAACCTCCTCTGGCAGCTCATTGCCAACATGCGCCACTCTCCATGTGAAAACGTTGTCCCTTAAGCCCCCTTTTTATCTTTCCTCTCTCACATTAAACCAATGCCTTGTAGATTTGAACTCCACAACGCTGGGAAAAAGATTCATCCTATTGATACGCCTCATGATTTTATAACATTTTATAAAGTCACCCCTTAGTCCCCGATGCTCCAGACAAAATAGTCCAAACTATTCAGCTTCTCTCCACAGCTCAAATCCTCTAACCCCAGCAACATCCTTGTAAATATTCTCTGCTTCCTTTCAAGCTTAACAACATCTCGAATCGTTTGTGGATAGTCCAACTAGGGAAGGGGCCATACTGGATCTTGTGTTGGTTAATGAGCCTGGCTTGTTGATGGACCTTTCAGTGGGAGAACATTTCAGAATACTGAAAGAGATTCAATGGTTAGAGGAACAGACAGGAGATTCTGTGGTCGCAAATGAGACTCTTGGATGGTATGTTACCTCCCGGGTGCCAGTGTCAGGGATGTTTCAGATCGAGTCTACACGATTCTTCATGGGGAGGGAGAGCAGCCAGAAGTCAGCGTACACATCAGTACAAATGACATAGCCAGGGAAAGGGATGAGAACCTGAAAAGTGAATACAGGGAATTAGATTGGAAGCTAGAAGGTAGGACGGTAGTAATCCCAGGATTGCTACTGGTGCCACAGGCTAGTGAGACTAGGAACAGAGCGTGAGTGCAGATGAATACGTGGTTGCAGAGCTGTGTAGGAGGGAGGGCTATAGAGATGTAGATCATTGGGATACCTTCTGGGGAAAGTGGGACCTATGCAAGGAGGACGGGCTGCACTTGAGCTGGAGAGGTACTAATATCCTGGGCGGGAGGTTTGCGAGAGCTCTTTGGGAGGGTTTAAGTTAGTTTGGCAGGGGGATGGGAACCAGAGTTACAGATCAGATGATGGGGGAGCAGGTGAACAGGCAGATACAGCCTGCAGAGAGTCTGTGAAGAAGGATAGACAGTTTTTAGAGAAAGTTTTAGCCAGTGTGATGGGTTGAGGTGATGTTGTGTCCATTACGGAGACTTGGATATTACAGGGGCAGGAATGGTTGTTGGATGTTCCAGGGTTTAGATGTTTCAAAAGGAATAGAGAAGGAGGTACACAGAACATAGAACAATACAGCCACCTTAAATTTATGTCCCTTTGTAACACTCTGTTGTACCCGGGGAAAAAGTTTCTGACTGTCTACTCTATCTATTCCTCTGATCATCTTATACACCTCTATCAAGTCACCCCTCATCCTTTGCCGTTCCAATGAGAAAAGGCCTAGCACTCTCAACCTATCCTCGTACGACCTATTCTCCATTCCAGGCAACATCCTGGTAAATCTCCTCTGCACCTTCTCCAAAGCTTCCACATCTTTCCTAAAGTGAGCCGACCAGAACTGCACACAGTACTCCAAATGTGGCCTTACCAAGGTCCTATACAGCTGCAACATCACCTCACGACTCTTGAATTCAATCCCTCTGCTAATGAACGCTAAAAGAGGTGGGAGAGTGGAATTGCTAATGAGGGATAGTGTCACAGCTGCAAAAAAAGGGAGGTCGTTGAGGAGAGTTTGTCTACAGAGTCACTATGGATGGAATACAGAAACAGGAAAGGAGCAGTCATTTTGCTAAGAGTTTTCTATAGAACCCCCAACAGCAATAGAGACACGGAGGAGCAGATTGGGAGGGAGATTTTGGAAAAGTGCAGAAGTAACAGGGTTGTTGTCATGGGGGGCTTCAACTTCTCTAATGTTGATTGGAACATCCTTAGTACAAATAGTTTGGATGGAGCAGATTTTGTCAGGTGTGACAAGGAAGAATTCCTGACTCAAATATGTAGATAGGCCGAGTAGAGGGAAGGCCATATTGGATTTGATGCTTGGCAACAAACCAGGTCAGGTGTCGGATCGCTCGATGGGAGAGCATTTTGTTAAGAGTGATCAAAACATCCTGACCTTTGCTATAGTCTTGGAGAGGCATAGGAGCAGATGGTATGGGAAAGTATTCACTGGGGGAAGGGGGAAGTAAAATACTATTAGAAAGGAACTGTGGAGCAAATATTCTCAGGGAAATGTACAACAGAAATGTGGAGGTTGTTTAGGGAGCACTTGCTGCAAGTGTTGGATAGGTTTGCCCCACTGAGGCGAGGAAGGGATCGTAGGGTGAAGGACCTTGGGTGACAAGAGATGTGTAGCATCTAGTCAAGAGGAAGAAGGAAGCTGACTTTAGGTTGAGGAGGCAAGGATCAGACAGGGCTCCAGAGGGTTACAAGGTAGCCAGGGAGGAACTGAAGAATGCACTTAGGTGAGCTAGAAGTGGCATGAAAAAGCCTTGGTGGGTAGGATTAAGGAAAACCCCAAGGCATTCTACGCTTATGTGAGGAACAAGAGAATGGCCAGAGTGAGGGTAGGCCTGATCAGAGATAGTGGAGGGAACTTGTGCCTGGAATCAGAGGAAATAGGGGAGGTCCTTAATAAATACTTTGCTGCAGTATTCACTACTGAGAGGGACCTTGTCGTTTGTGAGGACTGCATGAAACAGAATGATTCGCTCGAAAATATTGATGTTAAGAAGGAGAGAATATTGAAAAACATGAGGATAGTTGGTCCCCTGGGCCAGACGGGATATACCCATAGTTACGAATGGAATCAATTGTTGTTCTTTTGGTGATGATCTTTGCTTCCTTACTGTCCACTGGAGGGTGGACACCAGATGATTGGAGGGTAGCAAATGTTATCATAGAATCCCTACAGTGTGGAAACAGGCCCTTCGGCTCAACATGTCAACAAGGACCCTCCAAAGAGTCACCCACCCAGACCCATTCCCCTATATTTTCCCCTGACTAACACACCTAACCTACACGTCCTTGAACACTAAGGACAATTTAGCGTGGCTAATTCATCTAAACTGCACATTGTTGGACTGCATGAGGAAACCGGAGCACCCAGAGGAAACCCACGCAGACACGGGGAGACTGTGCAAACTCCACACAGACAGTCACCCGAGTCTGGAATCAAATCCGGGCCCCTGGCACGGTGATGCAACAGTGCTAACCACTGAGCCACCATGCCAGCCCTTGTTCAAGGAAGGGAATAAATGATAATGCTGGGAATTACAGACCAGTCAGTCTCACGTCTTTGGTGGCAAATTATTGGAGAGGATTCTGAGAGACAGTATTTATGATTAGTTGGAAAAGCATAATTTGATTAGAGATACTCAGCATCACTTTGTAAGAGGCAGTTCATGCCTCATAAATCCTACTGAATTCTTTGAAGATGTGACAAAACACATTGATGAAGGTTGAGCAGTGGATGTGGTGTATATGGATTTTAGCAAGGCATTTGATAAGATTCCGTGTGGTAGGTTTATTCAGAAAGTAAAGAGGCATGGAATACCTGCCTGTCTGGATACAGAATTGGCTGGCCCATGGAAGACAGAGGGTGGTGGTAGATGGAAAGTATTCAGCTTGGAGCTTGGTGAACAGTGGTGTTCTGCAGGGATTGGTTCTGGGATCTCTGTTCTTTGTGATTTTTATAAATTAGTTGGATAAGGAAGTGGAAGGGTGGGTTGGTAAGTTTGCTGATGCCACGAAGGTTGGCGAAGTTGTGGATAGTGTGGAGTTCTGTAAGGTTACAGCTGGTCATTGGCAGGATGCAGAGCTGGGCTGAGAAGTGCCAGATGAAGTTCAACCTGGAAAAGTGTGAAGTGATTCATTTTGGAAGATTGAGTTTGAATACAGATTACAGGATTAAAGGCAGGATTCTTGGCAGTGTGGGGGAACAGAGGGATCTTGAGGTCCATGTCCATAGATACCTCCAAGTTGTCACCCAAGTTGTTAGGATTGTTAAGAAAGCATATGGTGTATTGGGTTTCATTAGCAGGGGGATTGAGTTTAAGAGTCGCAAGGCATATGGATGATAGTAAAATGTATAGTAGGTTGGTGAGTTTGATCTTCGAGTAGGATAAAAGGTCGGCACAACATCGAGGGTCAAAGGCCTATACTGTTCTGTACTGTTCTATGTTCTATGTTCTATATTCTATGAGTAGGGAGAAGGTAGGACCACTCAAGGATATAGGGAGGAACTTGTGCTTGGAGGCAGAGGATGTGGGTGAGATCTTACATGAATACTTTGCATTGGTATTCTCCAAGAGAAAGATATGGAGGATAGTGATATTTATGTGGAGCACTCTAATATGCTAGGGCATTTTGAGATCATGAAAGAAGTGGTGTTGGATCTTTTGAAGAGCATTAGTGTGGCTGAGTCCTCAGGGTCCAATGGTATCTCTCCAGGTTATTGAGAGAAGAAAGAGAGGAGATTGCTGGGGTCTTGACCAAGATCTTTGTCTCCTCGCTAACCACTGGGAAGGTGCCAGAGGACTGGTGAGTTGCTATTGCTCCTCTACTCAAAAAGGGAAATAGGAATAATCCAGGATACTATAGACCAGTGAGCCTCACCTCGGTGGTTTAGAAGCTATTGGAGAGAATTCTTCAGGATAGGATTCATGTGCATTTGGGAAAGTGAGGCTTCACTAGGAACAGTCAGCATGACTTTGTGCAGGGGAGGTCATGTCTTACTAACTTGATTGTTATTTTTCAAGTAGGTGACAAAGATGATCGATGAGGGTAGATCAATGAATGTTGTCTACATGGAGTTTAGCAAGGTTTTCGACAAGGTCCCTCATGGTTGGCTCATCCAGAAGATTAAGATGCATGAGATCCATGGGGACTTGGCCACATGGATTCAGAATTGGCTTGGCCATAGAAGGCAGTGGATAGTGGTGGAAGGCTGTCTTTCAGGCTAGATGTCCATGCCTAGTGGTGTTTTGCAGGGATCCATACTGGGACCTTTAATATATATAAATGACTTGGATGAATTGTAGATGGGTGGTTTAGTAAGTTTGCAGATGATACAAAGATCGGTGCAGTTGTGGATCATGTAGAGGACTGTCAAAGGATACAGCGGGATATAGATCAGTTGCAGATATGCATGGAGAAATGGCAGAAGGAGTTTAATCTGGGTAAGTGTGAGGTGCTGCACTTTGGGAGATCATATATTAAAGAAAAGTATACAGTTAGTGGCAGGATCCTCAACAACATTTTGTACAGTGGGACCTTAGTGTTCAAGTCCATAGCTCCCTGAAAGTGGTCACACAAGTAGATAGGATGGTAAAGAAGGCATATGGCATGTTTGCTTTTACTGGTTAGGGAATTTAGTACAACAGTCAGGATGTCATGTTGCAGCTTCGTAAGACTTTGGTTCGGCCACACATACAGTATGGCATTCAATTCTGATCACCACATTACAGGAAGGATGTGGAGGCTTTGGAAAGGGTGCAGGAGAGGTTTAGTAGGATGCTGCCTGCATTAGAGGAAATAAGCTTTCAGGAGAGGCTAGAAAAACCTGAGTTGTTTTCCCTGGAATGGCAGAGGGTGAGGGGAGACTTGATAGAAGTCTATAAAATTATGAGATGCATAGACAGGTTTGACAGTCAGAATCTTTTTCCCAGAAATGAAATATCTAATACTAGGGAGCACGCATGTAAGGTGAGGGGGCAAGTTCAAAGAAGATGTGAGGGGCAGATTTTTTACACAGAGAGTGGTAGGATTCTGGAATGCGTACAAGGTGATGCTGGTGGCAGATACGATAGGGATATTTAAGGGACTTTTGGATAAGCAGATGAACATGCAAGGAATGTTGGGATATGGCCCTAGGGCAGGTCGAATGGATTAGTTTAATTTGGCATCATGTTTGGCACAACATCATGGGTTGAAGGGCCCATTCGTGTGCTGTAAGTTCTGTGCTCTACGTTCTATCTTTCATATAGCAGGAAGACCAGAATTGAATGCAGAATTCCAAAGCCAACCTAACCAATGTCCTGTACAGCCACACCATGACCATCCCACCTCCTATACAAGGCAAGTTTACCAGACACCTTCTTCATTACCCTGTAACTCTATCTTCAAGGAACTGTGAACATGCACTCCAAGGTCTCTTGTTAGGCAACACTCCCTGGAATCCTCCCATTAGTTATACAAGTCCTACCCCTATATGGGGAGAAAGTGAGGACTGCAGATGCTGGAGTCCTTGGACTCCTGTTCCTTGGATGCTGCCTGACCTGCTGCGCTTTACCAGCAACACATTTTCAGCTACCCCTATATGCCTTTCCAAAATGCAATACCTCACATCTATTTAAATTCAATTCCATCTGTCACCCCTCAGCCCATTGGTTCATCTGATCAAGGTCCCATTGTAGTCTGAGATAACCTTTTTCACTGTCCACTACACCACTAACTTTGGTGTCATGTGTAAACCATTACTAGCCATTCCTCCAATATTCACATCCAAAATCAGGATATTGAACTATCTGATTGTACAGCATCTCCCTTTCCCCTGCCCATTAATCAATTGTCCTTAACCAGACTTCCCACTCAATTCTAACACTTTCTCCATTTGAATATTTATTTAATTAGCAAATTGTGCTGTCTTGTAGCTGGCGGTATCACAGTCTCTTAGTTTGCATTTTGCTGAGCTCATTTTTGTGTAATTAATCTTTTGTATACAGTGTTCCCTCTTGGAGACTTCTCAGACAAACATTAATAATCAATGCCATTTATGATAAACGAATGTGTAACACTGTGATTACAGCTTCATAAAACGTAATATGTGGAAAATAGACAAATTGTAATTGCATATCAATGCAGTTTTATAATGGCTGATTATTTGCCATCCTAATTCGTAATTAATAAATACATGCAAAATTCTTTGAAAGGGAAATTAAGAAAGCTTGAAACAAGTATGAAAACAGGAGGAGGCCATTTTGCTAGTCTAACCTGCACAACCCACCCCCATTCAATTCAATGCTAGCATATTCTTCACTTGTCCAAATGTTCTCTTTCATATAATAAAAGCTTAGGGATTGCTAAAGCCGCAATGTTAAGAGCCTGAGATCTCAAAAAAAGTTATCAAAAAGTTACCACAGACTTTCCTAACTCCAGTCTAAACTCTAACCCTTTACACCTAGCCCTCAATCCAATTGCAAGAGCCTTTCTTAATAATGGTGTTGCAACTAAATTAGAGGACGTGAACTAATTGCTTTCTTTGTATGTAGCTCAGTATCAGAAACAAGTCAGCCAAATTTCTCAAGGAACCAATAAATAACCAGTTCATGCAATAAAAACATATTTAAGCAAAGGTTAATTTTGTGCAAAATTATTTAACTGCCCATCATGAAAATGAGCAATAAAACAACCTCTAAGTCTCTGGAAAATGTAAATTTCTGCAGGGTTTATCTCAAAAGTACTTTGCCCCACTAGCAATTAAAAATACAGACAGAAGAATCATTCATCTGTTGTCCAAATAGTGGCCTATAGCCAAAGTAATTTGGCGTAGAAATTGCTAACACTGGGAGTCTTCCTGAATCAGTTATGGCTGGCAAATTTCATTTCTCTGGAGACAGTGGTATAGATTTCAAATTCCCTTTTCAAAACTCTCTGCTTACAGCGGTGAGGCCTTCCAATAGGTTTTTCAATTCATGCAACTGTGATGAGAGAGAGTGTCCAAATGGTATTGATCTAGACAAGTTATTTCTATGAACAAGCAAATTAGGTATGATATGGAGGTGCCAGCGTTGGACTGGGGTGCACAAAGTTAAAAATCATATAATACCAGGTTACAGTCTTTCGTCGGCTAGTGCTCCAAAGCTTGTACTTTCTATTAAAACTGTTGGACTATAATGTGGTGTTATGTGATTTCATACAAATTAGGAGCAGGAATAGGTCATTCAGCCCATACAGCTGGCTCTGATATTTAACAAAATTATGGCTAATCCGATTGTAACATCAAATCTCCATCCTCCTGGCCACTTTGCTTAGGAAGATCTATCTATTTCTGCCTTAAATGTATTCAAGGATTCCACTTCCACGACCTTTTCAAGAAGTGTTTAAAATACCCATAAACCCGCTGAGAGAAAATGTATTGCCTAACCTCTGCTTAAAATGGGTGACCCCTGATTTTTAAATAATGTCCTCTTGTTCTGAATTCTCCAATGAGAGGAAGCATCCCCTTTACATCTGCCTTGTCAAGGTCCCTCAGGATTTAGTATCTTATCTGGATGTCTGTGTTCAAATTTAATGGTCGATGATTTTCTAAATCAATAATTCGAAATGAAACATCTTTTAAACTGGATTTCAATACCTTCTTGATGATTAATGCGAGGCAAACTTGTGGCCTTTATTAAATAGCGATGTTACATTTGCAAACTTGGCATCCACTGGGACTGTTTGAGAATCGAGACAGCTTTGGAAAATCATAACCAGTGGGTTCACTAGCTCTGCATTATTTAAAGTCCAAGGATATACACCATCTGCTCCTGGGGATTTGTCAAATTTAGGTCTGTAGTTTTGCCCAGTAAATTTTCTTGCAGATATTATTTACACTAACACACTTTTTTTAACCTCTGACAATGATCCACTGCAGCAGTTGGTGCAAATTTGAGTGTATCAGTCTTTAAGGAGAAATTGAGGTCTGCAGATGCTGGAGATCAGAGCTGAAAATGTATTGCTGGAAAAGCGCAGCAGGTCAGGCAGCATCCAAGGAACAGGAAAATCAACGTTTTGGGCATGAGCCCTTCTTCAGGAATGAGGAGAGTGTGCCAAGCAGGCTAAGATAAAAGGTAGGGAGGAGGGACTTGGGGAGGGGCGTTGGAAATCAAGAGAGCAGACCAGATCTGACCAGATCTGGGACACCCAGACCAACCAATCCAACCACCCGTGGCTCAACACTTCAACTCCCCCTCCCACTCCACCAAGGACATGCAGGTCCTTGGACTCCTCCATCGCCAGACCATAGCAACACGACGCCTGGAGGAAGAGCGTCTCATCTTCTGCCTAGAAACCCTCCAACCACAAGGGATGAACTCAGACTTCTCCAGTTTCCTCATTTCCCCTCCCCCCACCTTGTCTCAGTCCCAACCCTCGAACTCAGCACACACTTTCCTCATTCCTGAAGAAGGGCTTATGCCCGAAACATTGATTCTCCTGCTCCTTGGATGCTGCCTGACCTGCTGCGCTTTTCCAGCAACACATTTTCAGCTCTGCATCAGTCTTTAAACCACATACCCTATGTCAATTTGCACATGTCTGTAGTAATAATCCGTAGATTATTATATTTGAAGTTATACTTTTAAAATCTTCATATTGACTATGCAAAATATCTTTCCTTGTCCTATTTATGATGCTAGATTAGATTACTTACAGTGTGGAAACAGGCCCTTCGGCCCAACAAGTCCACACCGACCCGCTGAAGTGTAACCCACCCATACCCCTACATTTACCCCTTTACCTAACACTACGGGCAATTTAGTATGGCCAATTCACCTGACCTGCACATCTTTGGACTGTGGGAGGAAACCGGAGCACCCGGAGGAAACCCACGCAGACACGGGGAGAATGTGCAAACTCCACACAGTCAGTCGCCTGAGTCGGGAATTGAACCCGGGTCTCTGGCGCTGTGAGGCAACAGTGCTAACCACTGTGCCACTGTGCCGCCCACCGTACCGTGCTGGTACCTAAATTAACTGATCATCCCCATCCCACCATAACTCTGCACAATGCTGTAGCAAATGAATCCTAAGTAAGATTTAATATAGGTTTAACATGACTTCTCTACTTCTTACTTCTATACCCTGAAAATAAACCCTAGTATTTGATTTGCATTTTTATTATCTTTTTAACCTACACTGCTGCCTTTTTGTGGTGATTGTTTGTGCTATCAGTTGCATTTTCAACTTCTATCCCATTTAGACTCTTATTTTCCAAGTAATATATGTCCTCTTTACGCTCATGCTATTAAAGACAGGGGGAGAGATGGTCGCTGATATGTCCCCTCCTTTTTCAACTCTCAACTGATCAAAAGCAATATGCTTTTAAAAAAATGTTGTTTTATTTCCAAGTGCTACAATGACAGGAACACATAAATTGCAGATTTTCTCGTAAGTTTTGAAAGAAAGATAAATGTTGATTGTTCAGCAGCCAAATATATGCAGCTGTTCACCCACTCACATTCAGACAGCTGCATACACACGCTGAAGAATTGATTGTGAATATATAAGTAGCGTGCATTCAGATCTCATGATTAAAGAAGCTCTTTGTTACACTTGTTTTTCTCTGGGGTGAAGTCTTGAAATAATGCAGAACTATGATTCCCTTATTCCCTGATGGAAAATCCCCAGAAGTTTTGAAGGACAGATTTGACTTTGTTTTATGTTCACGATTTCAGATATCTCCATTCCAGTCAAGGTGCCATGGCAAAGTCGCATAGAGAATTCTGAGCTTACCTGTAATGCTAGAAATTTGTTGCAAAATTGCATTGACTGTCCTTCAATTAGTAAGGCCAGAATTAATGACCATAAGGTATCCAGTGTTTGATTTCCATGGGAGTAAAGGTCACTAAAGTAGAATATTGTAAACAGTTCATCCAGACATCGCTTTTCATTTCTGGCAACTAACTGAGGAAATTGGTATTATCCAAGTTGTGTTCATCATTTTGATTATACATAAGATATAAAGTCTAATTGCACACCCTCACCAAATGGTTGTGGACCTGTCCCTTGCTCTCCACTATGCAAATCAATATTAGTTGGGGGATGGTTGAAGTATTTTACAGCAGATGTTTCCAGTTGTTTTGTTTTGGCTGACTCATCATAAAACATAGAACATTACAGCGTAGTACAGGCCCTTCGGTGCTTGATGTTGCACCGATCTGTGGAACCAATCTGAAGCCCATCTAACCTGCACATTCTCGTCCATATGCCTATTTAATGACCATTTAAATGCCCTTAAAGTGGCAAGTGTACTACTGTTGCAGGCAGTGTGTTCCATACCTCAACTACTCTCTGAGTAAAGAAACTGCCTCTGATATCTATCACCCCTCAATTTAAAGCTATGTCCCCTCACGCTAGCCATCGCCATCCGAGGAAAAAGGCTCTCACTGTCCACCCTATTTAATCCTCTGATTATCTTATATGTCTCAATTAAGTCGCCTCTCAATCTTCTTCTCTCTAACAAAAACAGCCTCAAGTCCCTTAGCCTTTCCTCATAAGACCTTTCCCCCATATCAGGCAACGTCTGAGTAAATCTCCTCTGAACCATTTCCAAAGTTTCCACATCCTTCCTATAAGGCGGTGACCAGAACTATACACAATACTCTAAATGTGGCCACACTAGAGTTTTGTACAGCTGCAGCATGATCTCATGGTTTTGAAACTCAGTCCCTCTACCAATAAAAGCTAACACACCGTATCGACCCTATCAACCTGGGTAGCAACTTTCAAAGATCTATTTACCTGGACACCAAGATCTCTCTATTCATCTACATTACCAAGAATATTACCATTAGCCCAGTTGTGTGCATTCCTGTTACTCTTTCCAAAGTGAATCACCTCACACATTTCCACACTAAGTTCCATTTGCCACCTCTCAGCCCAGCTCTGCAGCTTATCTATGACTCTCTGTAATCTACAACATCCTTCATCACTATCCACAGCTCTACCAACCTTAGTGTCGTCCATAACCCATCCTTCTATGCCCTTATCTAGGCCATTTGTATAAATGACAAACAACAGAGGACCCAAAACAGATCCTTGCAGTACCCAACTAGTAAATGAACTCCAGGATGAACATTTCCCATCAACCACCACCCTCTGTCATCTTTCAGCTAGCTAGCAGAATAATTCTAATCCCTTAGAATTATTCTGCTATTTGTATTGTGAGCAGTGCCCTTTGCTATCAATATTTCCTCTCCAAAGTCATTATCACTGATCCACATTGTGAGTACCTTGGGCAGGATGTACTTCTTACTGGTCAAATGTAAAGTTCTGCCATTGCTGTGGCTACTATTTTAACAGAGAAAGAGCAGATTTGAACCCATTCAGAAGTCCAATAAACTAATGAGTCTGTCATGTGTCCACATTTGGCATAAACCTCCCCCTCCCATTCACTCACTGGTCTGTGAACTTTGTGAAAAAGATATGGCAATAATCACAATTTGATCAGGTGGTGGAGCTGGCTTGTCGAGCTGAATGGCCTACTCCTGCCCCCAAATCCTATATTCACATGGTATCTCAGTACAATCTTGTGACTGTTGATATCTATGCACTTGGACCTAGCAATTGTCACCTGGAGGCCCACTTGATGTTTCTATTGTTCCTATTAGGGATTGAACAGTTCAGCAGATACCAAATGCCCTGTTGCCTCCAGAGCTTGGTCCTTGGTGGCTATATTGAAGTAGAGAAATGATATCAGACTAACTCTGCACTGTGTGCCTCAGTCCCGTATGGCAGGTTATACAGCTCAGCAATCAGAGTTTGAACTTCGTCCACAGACAGGTACTGTGACTCCAAGATTCATGGTGCTCATGGTGTCATTCATCAACTTCCTCTGTCACAGCATCTTCCAGAAAGACAAGATCTCCCTGCCATGAGTACAGCTGAGAAATTTTCAAAAGGGGTTTTCCTATTCTTTATTTGAGATTATAGGTCCTGGGGAAGGAAGTTTTCACTGAGACACATCTCTTTGACAAACTCTTTTGTGTTATCATTCTAAAAATATCACTTTTTTTTACAGTTCTCCTCTCTATAAGCACATCACAGAGATGCTGATATCCTGTCTAGTGGTGCTTGCTCTCTGCAGGGTATTCATGTTGCTTTTGGTGAGGAACCTGGTATAGCTCTGATAACAGCTGAGCTGATATCTCACTTCAATAGTGACAGGATCTTGTCTGTGGATGTGGAGCAGGACTGTTTCATCTGTGCATGTGTCTGCTGTGAGGGGGAGTTTACCTGCTGCTGTGGTCTCACATTGTATCAGCCTCTCTTTTCATCTCTCAGCGGTGTCTCGCAATGATGTCCTTTGCCTTTCTTGCAGCAAAGGCGCTGTGCTGGGAGGAGATCAGAAAGCACTCCATGCATGCCCTTGGTAACTGTCACCTTGGGTCTTGTCACGCCTCTCCATTTCGATCAGATTCCTTACCTGCCTCAGCTGCACCAAAAAAAATTGGAAAAGACAAAAGGATAAAAGAAATATCAAGGTACAGTGTAAACAGGAACAGGGAGACAAAGCGATATAAAAAGAGAGATAGAGTAAATGAGTGTGCACAGAGGACTGTGTTCAGTATGAAGACTTTACTGATGTGAAGGTGTCTGCCTGCCTGTGTTCCAAGTCACATGAGTACAGCGGTGTAGGAAACATCTTTGTACATGCATTTCAATTCAAATATTGAATTGAATTGAGTTGAATTGAATTTATTGTCACGTGTGCCGAGGCACAATGAAAAAATTTGCCTTGCGAGCAATACAGGCAGATCACAGGGTTAAGTAGCATAGGTAAGTAAATAATAGGTAAACAGTGGCAAAAACAAAAATACAGGTACTGGAAAATGTTAAGAGTTTGTGAGCCCATTCAGTATTCTAACAACAGTAGGGTAAAAACTGTTATGAACCGGCTGGTGCTTGTCTTCAGGCTTCTGCGCCTTCTCCCCGATGGTAGAGCTTGTTAAAGATATTTGCCAGGGTGGGATGGATCTTTGAGAATGCTGGCAGCCTTTCCCTGACAGTGGGCCTGGTAGATGGATTCTATAGATGGGAGGTTGGCCTTTGTGATTGTCCGAGCCAAGTTCACCACTCTCTGTAACCGTCTCCGATCTTGAATGGTACAGTTGTCATACCAGGTAGTGATACATCCAGAAAGACAAATATTCTCGTGTTGTTACAAAAAGAAGGAAAGATTATCATATACATTTTCAGTTACCCAAATTATAAACTATATACAAGTACTATCCTCATACATGTCCATCAGTCTCTGTATGCATTGCAAATTTAAACTGCACTCGTCTCTTAATGGTATGCATGTGTATTATTGTCATTCACCATTCTTCAGGGTTATGTTGTTTTACCAGAGAGTGCCATTCTCGTGTCATTTGTTGTTGCTGTTGTCAGGTTACTGTGGACCCCTGGGTGTGAGTTTTCACAACTAGGAGAAAGTGAGGACTGCAGATGCTGCAGAAGTCAGAGGTAAAAGGGAGGCATTGGACACGCTGTGCTTTTCCAGTGTCACCCTTTCCGACTCTGGGTGTGATAGTTGATATGTGTTCTGTGTTGATACGTATTTTGTGTTGGCGTGTGTTCACCTCTTCTTGACCAGTCACTTGCAGTTGAGGAACAATTTACCCAGTTGGATTTATTTGCCTAATATTGCGATGGTATAATCTTAATATTCATGTCCATCACAAATGATGAAAGTGACAACTGCTCCTAACAGGCCCAATGCTGTCACTTAGGTTGACTCCTGTTGAGACCATTGAAGGTAAATACCTTAATTTGCTTTCAAGTGCTCAACTGTGGCAGTGGTTTAGTTTCTGATGAAGGGCTTTTGCCCGAAATGTCGATTTTCCTGCTCCTTGGATGCTGCCTAACCTGCTGTGCTTTTCCAGCACCACACTCTCGACTCTAATCTGCAGTCTTCACTTTTGCAATAGTTTAGCAGTCTGATTGAAATTGGTCTTTCTGTATTTCACTTAGATTTTGTCACTCATACTTGTTACAACTTCTGGTTTCAGTAGCTTTTTCTACTACTTGAAGATTGGTTTGTGTGTTCGCATGGTCTTGGTCTTTGTGCAGGTTTAATTTCTATGCCTTCAGTAAATGTGTTTCTCCACTCGAAGATTGCCTTGCATGTAATCTGTGCGAGACTGGCTCAATTTCTTTAGAATTTCTTTGATGAATTTCACTGTCTCCTCAGCTTTTCCATTCAACTGGGGACAGTGTGCAGGTGATGTATGGTGTTGGATTTCCCAATTGTTTATGAAGCAAATTGAATTCTTTAATCAGGACCTGAGGGCCATTATTTTTCACCACAAAGTGAGGAATGGATAAAGTGTGCATTCAGGCATTCAACAATCTCAATGGTAGTCTCTGAAATGATCTGGTCTAACTTCCTGCAGTCAGAATATTGGTTGATGGTGACAAGATAATCAATTTCTGTGATAATGAAGTGGTCTACTGCCAGATTATGCATTGTCTGCCTCAATGATGTGTGTGTTCAGTTGCTTTCGTGCTTTCTTAGCTTGGTATTTATCATAAACAGTACACTGGTTGATCAGCTCCCTGATTTTGTTGCTCTACCTAGTAGAGCAAATCACTTGCCTTTCTTGGTCTTGAGTCAATTCTTTGGTGGCTTACATGGATATGCTTTAGCATACCTCCTCTCAGCTCCTTGGGATAATGATTCAATTTTCTTTGTACAATATGCCATCTTGAACTCTCAGTTCATCTCTCGATTCCCATTATGCTCTTATAGCAACAGTCTATCCTTAATGATCTCTGGTCATCCTTTTAATTACTGTTTCTTGCAGCACTTGGTGATCTGCATCTATATGGTATTTTGCTTGGATTTGAGTAAGATGCGTATCTGTAACATTCACTGTCTCTGCTGAATTAGCATTTCATGCTCTGTTAGAACATCCTCCACTTTCTTCATCAGGAATGGTGCACTTGACAGCATGTTTCCAATATGTATCTGATTCCTTCAGTTGTTTGTAAAATCCAGATGATATGTCTGTAGCTAAAGTAATATTATTTACAGAAGTTTTGGAGCAGGTAGCAGAAGCTCGAGAAAAATGCTTTGAAGTGACTTCTGGTGAGACTTGAATAGTTGACGAATCCAACAAATCAGTGCACAGCTTTTACAAATGTTGGCTAGTGTATTGCTACTACAGCTCTCATCTTTTCAGAATCCAGTGGAGTTCCTTTTACTGTCAATACAATACATATGCTCTTGGATTTTTAGGGATTTTTCAGAGATTTTTAATTGTAAATTTTCTTCTTGATTAGCATCTGTTTCACCTGGTGAGCTATTTCATACTAGATTTTGATCAAGAACAGCAATAACTTCTTCCATTGTATTTTCACAACCATAAACTAGCAGATCATCCACTATAGCTTCTACTTCAGAAAGATCATGAACTATCTTATGCTAGTGTTTATATTCTTTCAAGAGCAGTAGAAATGCTAAACCACCCAAAGGGCATCCAGAATGAAAGTAGCTGACTTCATCCAGCTTCACTTGGCAACAACCACGCTCTGTATCTAGGTATCGAAGATTTTTACCTTTGCAAGAAGTGGCAAAATTCCTTCCATTGTTGGCAGAGGTAGTGAGATCCCTTCAGTGCTTTATTTATAGATTTTTGGGTCACTAGGTACTCAGCTTTCCATGTGTTTCACTGCTGCCGTGCTGCTAATTCATTCAATAGGAATCATCCCTTTCTTGATTAGTCCTTTCTTGTCTCCCTCTATCTTGTCATCCAGGTTGGCCTTAAGAGCAGCTGGCACTCTCCTCGACAGATGCTGCGCTGGTCTTGCATTGTCATCTGCTTTATGAAGATATTGTCCCGGAAGGCATCCTGTAAACACATCTTCGATCACCTCTAGGATCTGTTCAAGGATTAATTGTGCTGTGACATTTTGCAAATCTCTTTTGGCATCTGAGGGTCACCAGACCAAGCTGTAGACTTACTCTGGATGAGATGTGATGCATTTTCTTGCCATCTATGACTGGAACAACAGATCTTGATTGCTGTTATTGCACTTAGCTCATAAAATCCTCTGTCCTCTTGGCATAAGAATGGTGCCATCACATAGCATCAACATTTCTTTCAAGGGCTTCAATATTCAGTCATCAAGCTTAGCCAGTTCACACAGGTCTATGAAGATCATGACATTGAAAAATACATCGGGATCAGTCTGGCACTTTATATTGACCTTCTTCAGTCCTCATCCTAAGGTTCACAACCATGTCTCATGATGACTGAACCAACCTGTTGTTTGACGTATAGTGATTCAACAGAATGTTTAGCTGTTGTCCCTCCAGGGACCATTCCATCTGCTTGATGTGTTTCCTTTTAAACAGACACTGCTGTGTAACATGATTCAGCTCTTTGTAGAAAGAACATAGGTTTCCCCATTGTTGGACATGTCTTTCTTCCGTTTTACAAGATGTTCACTGCACTATTTATATACTGCCCAGTGTTTGAGATTGTTTTGTCATTTGAGGTTGGTTTATTTATCAGCAAAATACTCTGCCATCAATATGCTGTTGTTATTAATTCACTCAGGCATTCCTGTTGGTCTCCTCAATGTGAGTTTGTCTTATCTCAGTTGTTGTGCTTTCACTTTTAGATCCTGAATTCCTAACACAATCCTGTTTCTCATAAGCCTCAAATTTTAATGGCTCAAATACACAGGTTTCTGCAAGCTGAGTTAAAGATGGATTGGACTCTTTCTCACTTAATTCTTCAGTATTAATTATGAACATTATGTATTCATAATGTTCACTTGGGCCTCAACACAAGCCTTCAAAACTTCTGCCGGGTGCTTTTTTCTGCTCGCAAGATTGGAACATGTTGTGAAACAATCTCTTCCCAAAAGTGATAAAAGTGCAGTGACTTGCAGCTGTTATGGTTTACTCAATAGATCTCTAACAACTGCATAAGTCTGCCATTTTCAGTTCATCAATCACTGGTTTTGACTTTTCACAGTGAGAAACCTTAATGACCTCCTCAGGAGGCAGATACGAGCTGCACCTGAAAGGGTACCCTTCATTGTCCAGTACTTCCATGGAGTGGAGAAACTATGCCATGTTCTTCGCATTATGTTATCGATGAGGATGAACACCTTGCCAAGACATTCCCTATGCCTCCACTTCTCACCTTTAAACAACTGCTAAACCTTAAACAGACTATTGCTCGCAGGAAACTGTCCAGCCTTCAGCACAACATCGACCATAACACCATAAAACCGTCATGGCAACTACTGCAAGATGTGTCAGTGTCGACATGAATACCACCATTACAAGTGGGACACCATCAACCATGTATGCGAGAGGTACTCATGTGACTCAGCCAATGAGTTGCAGGCAAGGATGCCCTGAGGCGTGATATATTGGCTAAACCAAGCAGACGCTACAACAATGGATG
The DNA here is from genome assembly GCF_004010195.1 of Chiloscyllium plagiosum. Lineage (NCBI taxonomy): Eukaryota > Metazoa > Chordata > Chondrichthyes > Orectolobiformes > Hemiscylliidae > Chiloscyllium > Chiloscyllium plagiosum. The sequence goes on from NC_057724.1 coordinate 3,253,823, forward strand.
AATAGACACCATGCAACAATCAGGGATCCTCTGGGGTGGAGAGATAAATGGGAGGGGGGTGGGGCTGGGGAGAAAGTAGCCAAGAGTACAATAGGTGGATGGAGGTGGGGATGAAGGTGATAGGTCAGAGATGAGGGTGGAGCGGATAGGTGGGAAGGAAGACCCACTGACTCACACAGCTACCTGAATTACACTTCTTCCACTCTACCTCCTGCAAAAATGCTCTCCCAAATTCACAATTCTTTCGCCTCCGCCGTATCTGCTCCCAGGAGGACCAGTTCCACCACAGAACAGCTTCGATTCCAGCCTTGGGGACTGTCTGTGGGGAGTTTGCACATTCTCCCCGTGTCTGCGTGGGTTTCCTCCAGGTGCTCCAATTTCCTCCCAGAGTCCAAATATGTGCAGGTCAGGTGAATTGGCCATGCTAAATTGCCCATTGTGTTCGGTGAGTTAGTCAGAGGAAAATGGGTCTGGATGGGCTACTTTTCGGAGGGTCAGTGTGGACTTGTTGGGCTGAAGGGCCTGTTTCCACATTGTAGGGAATCTAATCTAAAAAAACACACCAGATGACCTCCTTCTTTAACGACCTTAATTTCTCTTCTCACGTGGTTGAAGGTGCCTCCAACACATCTCGTCCACATCCTGCACCTCCGCCCTCAAACCCCACCCCTCCAACCGCAATAAGGACAGAACCTCCCTGGTCCTCACCTTCCACCCTACCGACCTCCACATAAACCGCATCATCCGCCGACATTTCCACCACCACCAAACGGACCCCACCACCAGGGATAATATTTCCGTCCCCACCCCTTTCTGCTTTACACAAAGACTGTTCCCTCCGTGACTACCTGGTCAGGTCCACGCCCCCCTACAACCCACCCTCCCATCCTGGCACCCTCCCCTGCCATTGCAGGAACTGCAAAACCAGCGCCTACACCTCCTCCCTCACCTCTATCCAAGGCCCCAAAGGAGCCTTCCACATCCATCAAAGTTTCACCTGCACATCCACAAATGTCATTTATTGCATCCGTTGCTCCCAATGAAGTTTCCTTTACATTGGGGAGACTGGATGCCTTCTCTCAGAGCGCTTTAGAGAACATCTCTGAGACACCTACGCCAGCAACCACACCATCCTGTGGCCCAACATTTCAACTCCCCCTCCCACTCTGTCAAGGACATGCAGGTTCTGGGCCTTGTCCACTGCCGCTCCCTCACCACTCGACGCCTGGAGGAAGAACGCCTCACCTTCCGCCTCGGAACAATTCAACTTCAGGGCATCAATGTGGACTTCACCAGTTTCTTCATTTCCCCTCCACCCCACCTTACCCCAGCTCCAATCTTCCAGCTCAGCACCATCCTCATGACCTGTCCTACCTGCCAATCTCCCTTCCCACTTATCCGCTCCACCCTCCTCTCTGACCTATCACCTTCATCCCCACCTCCATTCACCTATTACACTCTTAGCTACCTTCTCCCCAGCCCCACCCACCTCCCGTTTATCTTTCCATCCTGGAGGCTCCAAGCCTCATTCCTGATGAAGGGTTTTTGTCCGAAACGTCGATTTTTCTGCTCCTCGGATGCTGCCTGACCTGCTGTGTTTTTCCAGCAACACTCTAATCTAGACTCTGATCTCCAGGGAGAAAGTGAGGACTGCAGATGCTGGAGATCAGAGCTGAAAATGTGTTGCTGGAAAAGCGCAGCAGGTCAGGCAGCATCCAAGGAGCAGGAGAATCAATGTTTCGGGCATGAGCCCTTCTTCAGGAATCAGCAGGTCAGGCAGCATCCAAGGAGCAGGAGAATCGACGTTTCGGGCATGAGCCCTTCTTCAGCCTTTCTGATCTCCAGCATCTGCAGTCCTCACTTTCACCATGCAACAATCAACAGACAGGGATATTCTCTCCCAGTCGGGGAACATTTCAGCGGTTGGGAACATTCAGCCTCACACCTTCGGGTGACCGTCCTCCAAGGCAGATTTTGGCATACGCAACAACGAGCAGAGGCTGACAGCCCCCAAGTTCGGAACCCATGAGGATGGCCTTAACTGGGATCTTGGGTTCATGTCACACTACAGGTGACCCACTGCACTATACAGTCTCTCAAACAAGCACACATGCACACGCACACCCTTACATGCTCCCACACTCATGCAGACCCTCTCTCATACACATGTACTCTCCCATACACACACACACAAAGAGTCTCACACTCACACCTACGCACATACCCTTTCACAGGATTATATTCCATCACAATCTCACGCACACTCACACTCACATGCACACACTCACACTTTCTCTCCCATGCACCCACACAACATATAAGTCTATGGGGTGAATTTACATTTACAAAATTATATTTGCAGATACATTCTGTCTTGCTGAGAAAGTGCTCAATCTCCAGGCAGTCAATGCAGACAATCCATTCCATATTTTATAAATTCCCACTTTGGAAATAGAGCCAGTCTGACTCAAGACTGGGATACTGACAGACTCGAACCTCACACCTTTAATACATTGCGTGAGCTGCGATGTCACCTTTGTTTTATATAAAACCTTAAATTATCTCGAGAATGTGACTTAAAAGAAGTTCTGGGATTTACATATTAACGAACTAAAACCTGCAACCCATTCTAAAAGATGAAAGACTTAACAGAAATCTCGGTTCATTCAATATATCATTTCAGTTGTATGACACTATAATCTTTTGCTATAAATTCTGTGTCTCATGGTCCTGCTCCGCAGCGACCTGATGAAGGAGCAGTGCTCTGAAAGCAAGTGCTTCCAAATAAAGCTGTTAGACTATAATCTAGTGTTGTGTGATTTTTAACATTGTTCATGGAAGAATTCTCCCAGTTTTGCTTCATAATCCGAATCATTTGAACAGGAACTGCTGTGGGAGACACAGCAGCAAAGTTCTCTCAGTACTTTTATTGATCTTTGTTTTTTTCATGTCCCCCGACACAGTAACAGCACAGAGGTAGAATGAGTGGAGAGTGTTAAGCTCCTGGGAGTGGTCATCCACAACAAGCTCTCTTAGACTCTTCATGTGGACACATTGGTTACAAAGGCCCAACAACGTCTCTTTTTCCTCAGGCAGCTGAGGAAATGTGACATGACGGCGAATACCCTTGCCAACTTTCATAGGTGTGCCATTGAGAGCATTCTGTCTGGATATATCACTACCTGGTATGGCAACTGTACCATTCTAGATCGGAGACGTTTATGGCAACTGTACCATTCTAGATCAGAACTCAGCCTGGACAATTGCAAAGGCCAACCTCCCATCTGTAGAATCCATCTACCAGGCCCGCCGTCAAGAAAAGGCCGCCAGCATTCTCAAAGATCCATCTCTAGCCAGAGACTCTTCCCTAGGGCAGCATTGACGGGTGCGAGGGGTCATAGTTTTAAGATATTCGGGGAAAAGTGTAGAGGAGACGTCAGAGGTAGGTTCATTTCACAGAGAGTTGTGAATGCATGGAATGCGTTGCCAGTTGTGGTGGTGGAAGCAGAGTCATTAGGGACATTTAAGCGACTGCTGGACATGCACATGGAGAGCACTGAGTTGAAGAGTGCATTTAACCCATGTTATTATATTTTACATTAGGATTAAACATCGGCACAACATCATGGGCCAAAGGGCCTGTTCTGTGCTGTACTTTTCTATGTTCTCTGTTCTATGTTCTCTCTCACCTTGGCAATGTTTTTATAGAACATAGAACATAGAAGAATACAGCGCAGTACAGGCCCTTTGGCCCTCGATGTTGCGCCGATCCAAGCCCACCTAACCTATACTAACCCACTATCCTCCATATACCTATCCAATGCCCGCTTAAATGCCCATAAAGAGGGAGAGTCCACCACTGCTACTGGCAGGGCATTCCATGAACTTACGACTCGCTGAGTGAAGAACCTACCCCTAACTTCAGTCCTATATCTAACCCCCCTTAAT
>NC_057724.1:3261607-3276807 GCF_004010195.1 Chiloscyllium plagiosum
GGAACCCTCCAACCACAAGGGATGAACTCAGATTTCTCCAGTTTCCTCATTTCCCCTCCCCCCACCTTGTCTCAGTCAAATCCCTCAAACTCCCCACCGCCTTCCTAACCTGCAATCTTCTTCCTGACCTCTCCGCCCCCACCCCACTCCGGCCTATCACCCTCACCTTGACCTCCCTCCACCTATCGCATTTCCAACGCCCCTCCCCCAAGTCCCTCCTCCCTACCTTTTATCTTAGCCTGCTGGACACACTTTCCTCATTCCTGAAGAAGGGCTTACGCCCGAAACGTCGATTCTCCTGTTCCTTGGATGCTGCCTGACCTGCTGCGCTTTTCCAGCAACACATTTTCAGCTATAGTTTACTACAGAGCTACATGAAATATTGTAAAATCACATGCACTCACTTTCATCGTTATTTATCTAGCTTCTATTAGGCTCTGAGGATCTGGCATTTATCAGTGAATTGCACACAGCACTGCTGATGATGTCCAATTGCTCTCAGGATTAATGCAAGTCTTTCTGCTTCAATAACCAGCTCCAATTTAAACCCTCGATGGTATTTACAGCAATCTTAGCTTGTCTTGTTCCAATAAATTTTCCCTGATGAATAACATGAAGAATTTCACCCAGTTATAGTCTGAAAAGGGAATTAGATTCTCTCTGGATCCTGCAACAATGAACAGACTGCAAGCCATTGTTTTGGTTCAAAGGAAACACAGAATTAATAATGGTGGGCGGGTGAGCTTAATTAGACGAGAGGTGAAAAAAATCAGCTTCATGCTATTGGGTTAGGCCTCAGTAATTAAATTCTGCCCCCTTCAAGTGGCAGGTCGAGTGTCTCACCAGCAGGTAGTGAGAGGTGTAGCCGCATGCGTTAGCATCTCACTAATGCCACAACCTGCGAGAATTAACTTCGCCTGATCAAATAGTTCAACTCTATCAACCCTTCAGAATTTCACCAGCAAAACACAACTGTGTGGTGACTGGCACTTCTTCCTCACCTTGGGGTGTGTATTTGCTGCTTTGTCCTCACAGTGTAGACAGGCTGGAGGCTGGAAGAACACAGCAAGCCAGGCAGCATCAGGAGGTGGAGAAGTCAACGTTTCAGGTATAACCCTTCTTCAGGACTGGGGGTGGGTGTAGGAGGAGCTGTAGATAAAGGGGGTGGCGGGGCAGGGTGGTGAAGTGGGGAGAGGTGAAGACAGGTAGAGGGCACGATCTGGTTGGTCAATGGGAGGAATGAATCCAGTTGGTGGCAGGGAGCAGCAAAGGGAGGGCAAGGTACTGGGGAGGGAGTCGCTGGATAGGAAGGGAGGGTATTTGATTAGATTAGATTACATTAGATTACATTACATTACAGTGTGGAAACAGGCCCTTCGGCCCAACAAGTCCACACCGACCCGCCGAAGCGAAACCCACCCATACCCCTACATTTACCCCTTACCTAATACTACGGGCAATTTAGCATGGCCAATTCACCTGACCCTGCACATCTTTTGGACTGTGGGAGGAAACCGGAGCACCCGGAGGAAACCCACGCAGACACGGGGAGAACGTGCAAACTCCACACAGTCAGTCGCCTGAGGCGGGAATTGAACCCGGGTCTCAGGCGCTGTGAGGCAGCAGTGCTAACCACTGTGCCACCGTGCCGCCCACAAATTTGAAATTGGAGAACTCAGTGTTGAGTCCTCCGGGCTGTAGGCTGCCAAGGCAGAAGATGAGGTGTTGTTCCTCCAATTTGTGATTTGGTTTGTCGTGGCAATGGAGGAAGCCAAGGATGGCCATGTTGGAAAGGGAGTAGTTGTGGGAATTGAAATGGGCGGTGATTGGGAGGTCTGGTCAGCCCCTGTGGACCCAGCTGCGATGTTCAGTGAACCGTTTCCTAAGATCACGTTCAGTCTCCCCGATGTAGAGAAGACCACATCTGGATCACCTGATGCAGTAAACTAGGTTGGAAGAGAGGCAGGATCTTACAATGTTACAGCTTTAAATGGGGTGCTCACAGGTGCTTGAAGTGTCACTGCTCAAGGTACAGGTAATGAGTCTGTGGAGACTGTCTCCCTGGGCCATCTTCAAGTCCATCTGGAACACAGCAAACGGGGCAGCCTCAGGCACAAGGGCTGACTACAGTGTGTGCGACAAAGGGTATATCCAAACACCCTGAAGATCCACAAGACAAAAGTCCTCCACCAACCCCCAATTATCACATTCCACGAGGAGGCCTCAGAGAACATTGATCACATCCAATATTTCAGAATTGTCCTATCGGTCAAAGTAGCTATTGATGAAGAGATCCAACAGTGCCTCCAACATGCCAGCTCAGCCTTCGGAACAGCCTGATGAAAAGGGTGTTTGAGGACAACCACATCAGATCCAACACCAAGCTCATGGTAACAAAGCTGTGGTGGTCCTGCCCTCCTACATGGCTCTGAGATGTGGACTGTCCACAGTGGACACCTCAAGGTGCTGGAGTAGTACCATCAGCACTGCCTGTGCAAAATCCTGCGAATCCAATGGGAAGAAAGACACACAGCATCAGCATCCTTGACCAGGCCAACATTCCCAGCATCAAGGCACTGACCACCCTTGGTGGGCTGCGATGGGCTGGGCACGTCATCTGCATGACCGACATGTGACTCCCCAAGCAAGTGCTGTAATCCAGGCTGTGAAACAGCAAGCGAGCCCCAGGTGGACAGAGGAAGCACTTTGGTGATGTTCTCAAGCCACACTGGCATTCCCACCGGTACCTGGGAATCATTGGCCCAAGGCCATCCAAAGTGGAGGAGGACCATCCAGGGGGACTTGCCTTCAGGAGGAAGTAGATGCCAGGTGAAAATAACATAAAGAACGCACTACCACAGCAATGCCGACCCACCCTTTCCCATAACCACGCTCTGCCTCAAGTATAACACAGCCTGCAGTATCGACGTTGGACTGTACAGCCGCCTACAGCATGATCCTGAGACTAGAAGAGAGTCATCCTCATCTGTGAGGAACCGTCAATGATAATGATAGCACTGAGCAATTTGGTTACAAGTGTTACATGCCTCCCTAAGCATGTAATGCTGCAAATGGACCCAGTAAGATGGAGACTGAGAGCTTTATAGTCGAAGTTAAAAATCACACAACACCAGGTTATAGTCCACCAGGTTTAATTGGAAGCACTAGCTTTCAGAGCACCTCTCCTTCATCAGATGGTTGTGGAGGGCACAATTATAAGACACAGAAATTTATAGCAAAAGTTTACAGTGTGATGTAACTGAAATTATACATTGAAGAATACCTTGATTGTTAAGTCTCTCATCCGTTAGAATGACTATGTTTGTTTCACATCTTTCATACGTAAACCAAATTTTTTAAATTAAAAGATACATTCTCAGGTTAATTGTAACAATTGGTGTCAGCCCAGATAAGATGTTGAAGGTGTTAGCCCCCTGTGGTCTCTGTCTGTGCCATGATGTTTAGACTGATTCTAATCTAAAAAATGAGTTAACAGTCTTACATGGATTCATGCAGTTTTTGAGCAAAGTATGTGAGTGTCTGTGAGAGAGAGTGTGTGTGTGTGTGAGCGTAAAGGGGTCTAAGTCTGTGAGAGGGTGCATGTGTGAGTGTGGGAATGTATGTGTCTGTAGGAGTGTGTGTGAATGTCTGTGTGCGTGCCTGTGTATAAATGTATCTGTGTGTATGTGTGTACGTGTAGGAGTGTGTGTGTGTGTCAGAGTGCCCGGGTGTGTATAGTGCAAAGGTGGTCACCTGTAATGTGACATGAACCCAAGGTCCCTGTTGAAGCCCTCCCTATGGGTACCAAACTTAGCTATCAGCCTCTGCTCGGCCACTTTTTGCTGCTGCCTGTCCCGAAGTCCGCCTTGGAGGATGGTCACCCGAAGGTCCGAGGTCGAATGTCCTGGACCACTGAAGTGTTCCCCAACTGGGAGGGAACCCTCCTGTCTGTTGATTGTTGTGCGGTGCCCATTTATCCGTTGTCGTAGACTTTACTCGGTTTCCCCAATGTACCATGCCTCCAGGCATCCTTGCCTGCAACGTATGAGATAGACAACGTTAGCTAAGTCACATGAGTAGAAAGTGAGGGCTGCAGATGCTGGAGATCAGAGCTGAAAATGTGTTGCTGGAAAAGCGCAGCAGGTCAGGCAGCATCCAAGGAACAGGAGAATCGACGTTTCGGGCATAAGCCCTTCTTCAGGAAGGGCTGCGCCTGACCTGCTGCGCTTTTCCAGCAACACATTTTCAGCTAAGTTACATAAGTACCTGCCACATACATGGTGGGAGGTGTCCCCATGCGTAATGGTGGTATCCGTGTCCACACTCTGACAAGTTTTGCAGCGCCTACCGTGACAGGATTGTATGGTATTGTCCTGAAAGTCAGGCAATTTGCTGCGAACAATGATCTGTTTGAGGTTCGGTGGTTGCTTAAAGGTGAGCAGTGGAGGTGTGGGGAAGGTCTTGGCGAGGTGCTCATGCTCATTGACAATGTGTTGCAGATCGCGGAGGACATGGCGTAGTTTTTCAGCTCCTGGGAGGTACTGGACGACGAAGGGTACCCTGTTGGTTGCAGCACGTGTCTGTCTCCTGAGGAGGTCATTGCGGTTCCTTGCTGTGGCACATCGGAACTGGTGGTCGATGAGTTGAGCATCATACTCCATCCAAATCATGACTTTATAGAAGATAAAGCATAGAGCTGGAAAAAAGCATGGCAGTTCAAGCAGCATCAAAGGAACAGGGGGGTGTTGACATTTCAGGTCAGAATCTTTCATCATGACTCTTCAGGATGTGGTTGAAGAAGTTCAGGGTGGAGGAGATGACCAGGGCATTGCAGTAGGAGAGAGATGCACTAAGATCTTTCGGAGGGAAAGCTTTATACCCAAGGTCATAGGCCATGATACGATGACAATATCATAAGCATGTCTCTTAAAGGTATGTTGCATACTAATGGTGACTGAGAACCCAACAGGGGCCCAGAGTTCTCAAAGATCTCTGCACCTAGCTCAGTAGCAGGGTAGTGGAGGGGGATGTGGTAAGGACATTGCAAGAGTTGCACTGGAGCCTCTGATTTCTGGCACTGGCTCCAGTCAATACAGTGGGGTGTGGAGTAGGGAAGGGACAGACCGGTGGTTAGGGGGTGTGTGGGTAATGGTGGGTTCCAGTCAGCCTGAGGGCTTGCGGCTGTGAGTCAGTCCAAGCGAGTGAAGGTGTCAGTCAATATGGGGTGCTTGGCCATGTCAGTCAGCCTGAGGGCTTGGGGCTGTGAGTCAGTCTGGGGGTCTGGGGGTGTCAGGCAACCTGAGTGTGTAGGTTGTCAGTCAGGGGTGTGGACTGTCAGTCAGTCTGAGAGGTGGGGCTGTCAGTCAGTCTGAGGGCTGTGGAGTCTCCAATCAGCCGGAGGATGTGGGCTGCCAGTCAGCCTGACAGGGTGGGAATCTCCAGTCAGCCTGGGTGTTTGCAGGGTCTGTCCAGCACCTCAGCACTACTGAGGCCAATTCATGGTCTGACAGTCAATCTGGGACTCATTTGACACCTGGTGAAGTGGAGTAAATGGTCACTTGGATGGGGGACCATGTTCATTTTGTGGAAGGTTGGGGAGTTAAGGAGCCTCAAGGTGCAGGTTGCTTTAATTAGGACAGCGGTAAGATTCAGTTTGGGGGGGAGGGAGCAGGGTAGGGGGCCATGGGTGGCAGAGCCATCAAACCCTGTGACAGGTTCAACCTCCCCGAAGCAAACTAACCATTGCGCATTCGAGGGTGGGCTGGCATGTTCTCAGTAATCCAGGTAATGCCTGCTGTCACAGAGGTTTGTCATGGTACTTGCAAGGAACCGGCCTCCGAAGCCACCAAGGAGGCAGCTACCCTTGGAACACAAAATAGCTGGAGGAAAGGCTGATCAGGAGAGAGTGTAGAAACATTGCAAGATGACGCACTCTCCCAGGAATTATGGGCAAAAGCTGGCAATATGATGGTCAATGAGAAACCTGTTTGTCTGGCCACGTCACATAGATTCCCAAAATGATATCCTTATCTTCCCTGACATTCTGATCTCTCCATCAACATGGGACCAGCCTTGGTTCGCCACCCATTAACTGAACTCAAAGATGATGGGTCAGGAAGGCCCCTTGCCAGTCTGGGCCTTTTCTTCCACATTGTGCAGCTTGCCCTACACTGAGAGAGAGAGGAGAGAGAGAGAGATTTGAGTGTAAGGGGAGTGGGTGTACGAATATCTGATGAGTATGTATAGGTCTACCAAGTAAGTCAGTAGGTTGGGCATTGTCTGGGGTACATTAGTGGATTAGCAGCATGAGATAAGGCTGACTCCTTCAATGATCATCACACAGGTGACGGTAAGGTTGACATGCTGATGTGGCCTGGCTGTATATTGGTAATGTTAGACTGAGTGATGGCCTCATGTGTGTGAGGCTGCAGTGAGAACATTATGGTATGTTGCCTTATGGAAACCAGGTGATTGCTCATCTACTTCCTGTCCTGGCCCCTGACACCAGCTGGAGGCACAGCCCTCCCCTGCAACGAGGGCCCAGGCTGCCTGACTCTGATGGGAGGGCTCCTTTGGCCCATCAGAGGGGAACAGGGTTTACCAGGTGGCCCCATGCAGCCTGGAGCCAGGTTCGGTCAGGGTCTGTGAAGCACAGTTATGCTTATTGATACTTAACCAATATAGAGCTCATAAAATCCCTACAGTGTGGAAACAGGCTATTTGATCCAACAGGTACATACCAACCCTTGGAAAAGTAACCCACACAGACCCATTCCCCTACTACTCAACATTTACCCCTGACTAATGCACCTAACCTGCACATCCATGAACACTATAGGCAATTTAGCATGGCCAATTCACCTAACCTGCACATCTTTAGATTGTGGGAGGAAACTGGAGCACTTGAGGAAACGCATGCAGACACAGGGAGAACATGCAAACTCTACACAGACAGTTGCCCAAGGCTGGAATTGAACCCTGTTCCCTGGCACTGGGAGGCAGCAGTGCTAACCACTGAGCCACAGTGCTGCCCAAATCTATCTCCTGGGATGGGAGCCAGAGGATGGACATAAGGACAGTGAAGAGGTACCCTGTTGCTCATGTTGTATCTAAATATCGTGCCATAACCTTTGACCCTGAAAAGTGCAAGCAAAAATATTTTCTTGCCATCCACACATTGCCTGAACTACTGAGCACTTCTCTCATTTTCCATTTGTATTTCAGGTTTCCAGCATGATGATTAATTTTGTTGTATGGAGATCATGGTGGGCTGATTCTGCAAAACTGCTACAACCATTTGTTATGATTGGTCACACAAGGAACTCACAATTAACTGCATCGCTCTGGGCTTTATATCGCAATTTCAGTGTGTTTTATAGAATTATTTTTTCCAAAATGCTCACTTCTAGAAAGTTGGCCTTTGTGGTAAGTGGTCTCTAAAGCAATAATGATGTGGATTTGAAGTATTTCCCAGGAGAGGACTGCAAAAAAGTATTTTAAGAGACTTGATTCGTGGTCTATTAAAGGTTCAGCATAGTATCCCTGGTTTTCTTCTCATTACCTCTATTTATAGCAGAATGAAAGGTTAAATCCTGAACATGTACATGGGAAACTATGTCGGTGATATTGTCACGACCATATGATCAACGCGCTAATGAGGAAAACTTAGAATATGAATAAAACGGATTTGAGAAGTGTCAGAATGTATATACACAGTACCGTGTAAGTAACAAACTATTTTTTAAAAAAAACCAAGGGTCTAGAAATCTTGCTACCTCAGAATAGTGCAATACAAACATCATCATGAATTCCACCCACTCACAGCATATTTATAAAGAACAAAATTCTACACACTCGGCTAAGAGCACTTTCAGAACGTCCTGTCACCATCAAAGGCCTATTCATAGGAAGTCCTAGGTCAATCTGCCCCTGCATACTGTTCATGTCTGTGCCATTATATTGTTTCCTCTTAGCCCTTCCATCAAAGGACATCACCTCATTCTGCTTTATAAAAAGTAGGTGTCAGTTAGCTGAGTTGGCTGGTTTGTGATGCAAGCTGTTCAATTCTCACACTGGCTGAGCTTACCATGAAATTCCTGTCTTCTCAACCTCTCCCCATGCTTGAGGTATGGGACCCTAAAAGTAAACCACCACCAGTCACATCTTGCGAATGAGAGAGTAATCCTCTGGGACTTTGGGCTAGATGCAGGCAAATGGGGTTAGTTTAGTTTAGAAAACCTGGTCAGCACAGATGAGTAGTCCAAAGGATCTGTTTCCATACTTTATGAGCTTGGCAACTCTACTGTAAACTCCAAATGTCACATGTCTTCCTATTCCTTTAACCTTCATTACCGTTATCTGTCACATCTTCAGAAAAAACTACTTCAGAGAATCCTTATGGCGTGGAAACAGGCCATTTTGGTCAAACAAGTCCACACTGACCCTGCTGAGTAACCCACCCTGACCCCTCCCCTATTACTCTACATTTACCCCTGACTAATGCAGCTAACTTACACATCCCTAAACACTATGGGCAATTTAGCATGGCCAATTCACCTAACCTGCACATCTTCAGACTGCAGGAGGCAACCCACACAGACACAGGGAGAATGTGCAAATTCCACACAGACAGTCACCTGAGGCAGGCATCGAACCCAGGTTCCTGGGACTGTGAGGCAGCAGTGATAACCACTGAGCCACCCTGCCACCCTGTATGTGTACATATTTATAAACTACATACATACATGTATTTGTAGTTATTTGTCTGTGTGCGTGCTTCTGCATATGTTTATTTGGCAGAAAGGGAAACATACACATTGGTATTGTTCTCTCTCATACATGCGCACACATACATATATTTATACACATATATATATAAATAAAAACACACAAACACAAAAAATCCATATGTACATCATTATAAGAATAAACTCGCATATAAACAGATATTTTCTATTCCCTTTGTGTTAAGTGTTATATGGAGGGGCTATTTGTTCAGTTTGCATTTATTTCTCTTGCTGGCATCCTTTAATATTGGCAATGGCAGGACAGACTATATCTGGATGGTTTTGCCCTTTATCTAACCTTGGAGAATTAATGAGCAGTAACCGCTCAGTAGGAAATTCTCTTTGCTCTTTATCTCTGACAATGTTTTTTGAAGGAAGCATTTTCAGAAAAGTTCTTTTCTCAGGACACAACGAAGTGCTGTGCAGTCAATGAAGTCCTTTTGAAGTGTAGTTATTGTTGGTAATATAGAAAACACAGGAGCCAATTTGCACACAGCAAGATCTCACAATATGATCAGATAATTGTCCAGATCAATACATAATAGGTGGTATTCTAGTAAATACCACCTCTGGTAATGGTGATCCATTTATGCCATTTGTCCAGTCTGTTCTGAGACTGTATGGAGGGGTTGTTGGGATAAGGCACCATTATTTGCATAGAAGGCCAAATCAAAGTGAACTGAAAACATCGAATGCTGGAGATTACAACGGGTCAGACAGCATTCATGGAGAGAGAGTAAGCTAATATTTCAAGTCTCAATGACTCCAAATCACAGCTTGAAATGAAGTATGGAGAGACAGCATTTATGCTTTGGTTTAGGGAGGTGTGAAGGCAGTGGGTATAGAGTGCTGGTGGAGAAAAGATGTTGATAGTTCAGATTAAGTGATCAGAATGTAAGAATGACAGAACAATGATGTGTCACCTACCAGACTTGAAAGGACAGATAGTCCCACTGAGATGGGGGAAGGAGAGAGAGGGTATGATATCAGAATGGAACAAGCTAAAAGAAAGGCCAGAAATGGGAATTAGTTCACAATTTGAAGGTGCTCAACTCAATGTTAAGCCCAGAAGGCTATACAGTGTCCAGTCTGAAGATGAGATATTGTTCCTCCAGTTTGCACTCTGACTCACTGTGGCATGCTGAGGACAGACACATGGGCATATGAGCAGGACGTTACGTTAAAATGACCAGCTACAGGAAGGTTGGGGTCATGTTTGTGTACGGGCTGGCGATGTTCCGCGAAACAGTCACCCAGTCTGCATTTGTTTTCTCCAATGTAGAGTAGGCCACATCGGGTGCAGCACATACAATACACAAGATCGAAGGAGGTACATGTGAAACACTGCTTGACCTGGAAAAACTGTTTAGGCCCTTGGATGGTGAGCAGGGAGGAGGTAACTGAGGAAATGTTGCACCTTCTACAGTTATGTGGGAAGTTGGTACAGGGAGAGAGGAGTTGGTGTCAGTGGTTGTGGAAAGGTTGGGTGGAAATATTGAAAATCTCATATATGATCAAACCAACACAGTTAAAAACAGATCATCAGATTCACTTATCTGAATTGCTTCATTACAGGATCTTTCAGTGCACAACCCAACTGCTGTTATTTCCCTATGAAAAAAACAGTTGCTGTGCTTTAGTTCAGCCACCCATTGGCTGCGAAGTGCTTTGCAGTGCCCTGGGGATATGATGAGGTCTTTTACTTAGCAACCTCTCTGCAAGCCTCTCTCGATTCAAAGAGTTCACCTCTGAATGTTGCTGTTCGACAGAAGCTCTCTCCCCGAGGTGCCAGCTTCCTGTTTCACAGAATTGCAAGAGTCAGCACCTTGACACGGTCAATCATTCTTATTAAATAATTGGTAAGGAATGTTCTCAGCAAGCTCTGCTGGCCTCTAAGCTGCTGAGCTGTGAGTCTGTCAGCTCTGACAGACTCACCAGCAATTAGTCCTGTGACAGTTACTCAGTAAATCCTCAATTCACATCACTGCTCGTTTCTAGGGTTAGGAGATTCTGATTGATTGTGAGCCCACTCAGCCTGGCTGGTCTAATTTGTCTTCCTAATATTCTGCCCACTGTCCCCTCAGCTCTCCGAACAATACTGCACGATGTTAGGCTGACAACCGGAGAACAACTTGCCCAAGTGGCCATTCCCCATTTTTGTGCCTAGGTGGAGACTTGTGGCAGGCACTGTTATTAATTGTGGGCAGTGCAATGAATCCGAGGCTGGATGTGGGTTTGAATCCCATAGCGAATTAGATTATTTTCCAGGTTGCAGTGGACAGACTATAATTGCTTCTCCTGTTCTCAAACCAGTAAAACTCGGGTTCATGTAGTCAGAAATTATTTTTGAAAGCTTTTGAATACTTTAAGTTATGCTTGTTGTTATTAAAACAGGGCATGCATCATACAACTCAGAAGCAAGAACAGTCAATTCTTTGGCAATTTCAGCGGGTTTAATCTTCATCAATAACTTTCTGGATTACGGCTCACTATCTCTAAGAAATCATGACATGTTCTATGTCTTTCATTTGTGTGTCTGAGTACAGACATATTAATCTGTGTTTTAACTTGTTCTGAGTATTTTCTGAGGAGATTGTTGAGGAAGAGGATGACAATGGAAGATCAGGGAACCAGGAAAGATGGTTCTGCTGAAGATACTGTCATTTTCATTACAGAGTTCTTTTAAAATTCTTTCTGTCAATCTTTTCCTCCTACAGCAACTTTATTGACAAACAGGAGGCTAGTCAGGTGGAGAAGCTTACAACACAAGGCCACAATCTGAGAAGAGGAGGAAGATCAAGTAGTGGTAGTATTAGAGATTATGGGAAGTAAGGATCCTGGATTGCAATAGTCATGATTTGGAGATGCCGGTGTTGGACAAAGTTAAAAATCACACAACACCAGGTTATAATCCAACAGGTTCAATTGGAAGCACTAGCTTTCAGAGTGCTGCTCCTTCATTACGTGGTTGAAGTATGTGTATTTAGTAAACAGAGTGTGAAAAAGCAATAGTGTGCACGTTGGTGTTCTGAGGATGGGCAAGATCAGATGGTGGTTTGTGGTGAGGCTATTATTGTGGAGGAAGATAGATCGTAGAATGATCTTATATCTTACAAATATTAAAAAAAGACTCTCGCTTGCTGTCTTGTACATCGCACTCCACAAGCAGTATTATCAAGGTGCTTAGCTCATGGGTTCAACCATTATTCACTTTGTTCACCTGTTGGGTTTCCTGAAGCCCAATCAGGTTGAAAGACTGTTCCAGCTGTGCAACTTCATCATAATATTTAAATATTCACATTACTTTCTTTGAGTTGATTTGTCACGTTACTTCGCTTTCTTCTTTTAAAACAGGAAGTGGTGAGTCTGAGGTCGGCTCCTTTTAAGAGATCCTTGAACTTTAACCTCTGACACAATGCCAACACCTCAGCAGCAGTCAGCCTGTTGTTGCTGTTTCACTTGGGGCGGTTCAGCTAGCAGCTATATTCATTATTGCTTGTTCCCACTCTGTTTACTGGTTGCTACCCTGGAGAGCTACAGCCAGTTACAGTGAACTAATCATCACATTCTTCCTCCATGCAGTGGGAGCAATAACGAATACATAATACTCTCTGATTCTGGACATGTTGACAATCATTTGCAAAATTATTCATTCCAAGGATGTATCCACAGAATTACTTGTTAAGTGAATAAATGTGAAATAAAAACAGAAAGTACTGGAGAGACACCGCTGAGTGCATCTGCAGTGCATTGTTTTTAAATAAATAACTATAATTCTCACTGATACTGGAATAACGTAATAGAGGGAGGCCATTCAGCCCATTTTGTTTGTGCAAGCTTTGAAAGACCTACCACACTGCTCTTGCCTTGTGACCTGACATTTCTTTTCCATTTTATGCTTTAGACCAGTTTCCTTTTTAGATTTCTCAGTTAATCTGCATCCCCTGTCCTTTCTGTCAGAGTGCCCCAATTCATAACAACTTCCTGTGTTAAAAACACAGCGGCTCCACATCTCCCATCTCATTTTGTTGCTGCTTATTGTTAACCTGGGTCCTGTGCCCTCCTCCTGTCAGTGCAAACACTTTCACTTCCATTTGGTCTACACAAACACTTCATCGTTTGCAGCATTTTTTTGATGAAACCATTGCTTGAAAGGGAGCTATACAAACAACCACATGCTCTCCACATAGAACATAGAACATTACAGTGCAGTACAGGCCCTTTGGCTCTCGATGTTGCACCGTCCTGTCATACTAATCTGAAGCCCATCCCACCTACACTATTCCATATGTCTGTCCAATGACGACTTAAATGCACTTAAACTTGGCGAATCTACTACCGTTGCAGGCAACCCCTTACTACTCTCTGAGTAAAGAAACTACCTCTGACATCTGTCTTATACCTATCTCCCCTCACTTTAAAGTTGTGTCCCCTCATGTTTGCCGTCCCCATACTTGGAAAAAGGTTCTCCCTGTCCACCCTATCTAACCCTCTGATTATCTTGTATGTCTCTATTAAGTAATCTCTCAACCTTCTTCTATCTAACGAGAACAGCCTCAAGGCCCTCAGCCTTTCCGCGTAAGACCATCCCTCCATACCAGGTAACATCCTAGTAAATCTCCTCTGGACCCTTTCCAAAGCTTCCACATCCTTCTTATAATGCGGTGACCTGAACTGTACACAATACTCCAAGTGCGGCCGTACCAGAACTTTGTACAGCTGCAGCATAACCTCCTGGTTCCGGAGGCCAAATAAAGGCCAAAACACTGTATGCCTTCTTAACAACCCTGTCAATCTGGGTGGCAACTTTCAGGGATCTGTGTACATGAACACTGAGATCGTTCTGCTCATCTGTACTCCCAAGAATCTTACCATTAGCCCAGTACTTTGCATTTCGATTACTCTGTCCAAAGTGCATCACCTCACACTTGTCCACATTAAACTCCATTTGCCACCTCTCAGCCCAGCTCTGCATCCTATCTATGTCTCTCTGCAACCTACTACATCCTTTGTCACTATCCACAACTTCATCGATCTTAGTGTCATCCACAAATTTAATAACCCACCCTTCTAAGCCCTCATCCAGGTCATTTATAAAAATGACGAACAGCAGTGGACCCAACACCGACCCTTGCGGTACACCGCTAGTAACTGGATACCAAGATAAACATGTTCCATCTGTTTTCTTTCAGCAAGCCAATTACTGATCCAAACTGCTATGTCTCCCACAATCCCATTCCTCCGCATTTTGTATAATAGCCAACTGTGGGGAACCTTATCGAATGCCTTGCCGAAATCCATATACACCACATCAACCGGTTTACTCTCATCTACCTGTTTGGTCACTTTGTCAAAAAACTCAATAAGATTCGTTAGGCACGACCTACCCTTCACAAAACCGTGCTGACTGTCCCTGATCAGATTATTCTTTTCTAGATGGTTATAAATCCTATCTCTTATAACCTTTTCCAACACTTTACCAACAACTGAAGTGAGACTCACTGGTCTGTAATTACCAGTGTTGTCTCTACTACCCTTTTTGAACAAGGGAACCTTTGAACTGCTATCCTCCAGTCCTCAGGCACTATTCCTATAGACAATGATGATTTGAAGATCAATGCCAAAGACTCGGCAATCTCTTCCCTTGCTTCCAATAGGATCCTAGGATAGATCCCATCCGGCCCAGGGGACTTGTCTATTTTCACACTCTGCAGTATTTCTAATACCTCTTCCTTGTGAACCTCAATCTCTTCCAGTCTAGATGCAAGTATGTCTGTATCTTCCTCGCCAACATTTTAATTTTCTATAGTGAACACTGTCAAAAAATATTTATTTAGTGCTTCCCCTATCTTCTCTGACTCCACACACAACTTCCCACTATTATCCTTGATTGGCCCTAATTTAACTCTCATCATTCTTTTATTCCTGACATACCTATGGAAAGCCTTAGGGTTAACCCTGATCCTATCCGCCAACAACTTCTCATGTCTCCTCCTGGCTCTTCTGAGCTTTCTTTTTAGGTCTTTCCTGACTTTCTTGTAACCCTCAAGCGCCCTAACTGAGTTTTCACATTTTGTCCTAACACAAGCCTTCTTCTTCTTCTTCACCAGGGATTCCACTTCCTTAGGAGAAAGTGAGGTCTGCAGACGCTGGAGATCAAAGCTGAAACTTTATTGCTGGAACAGCACAGCAGGTCAGGCAGCATCTAGGGA
The DNA here is from genome assembly GCF_004010195.1 of Chiloscyllium plagiosum. Taxonomy (NCBI): domain Eukaryota; kingdom Metazoa; phylum Chordata; class Chondrichthyes; order Orectolobiformes; family Hemiscylliidae; genus Chiloscyllium; species Chiloscyllium plagiosum. The sequence continues at coordinate 3,276,606 of NC_057724.1, forward strand.
ACAGAAGATTCGACGTTTCGGGCACATGCCCTTCTTCAGGAATGAGCAGAGAGTGTTCAGCAGGAGAAGATAAAAGGTAGGGAGGAGGGACTTGGAGGAGGGGCGTTGGAAATGTGATAGGTGGAAAGAGGTCAAGGTGAAGGTGATAGGTCGGAGTAGGGTGGAGGCGGAGAGGTCAAGAAGAAGACTGCAGGTCAGGAAG
>NC_057724.1:3277801-3282079 GCF_004010195.1 Chiloscyllium plagiosum
GAGAATCATCTTTGCTATCCTTTCCTCTACATCTCTGGGACTATTCGGAGGCCTATGGAAAACTCCAAGCATGGTGACTTCTCCTTCCCTGTTTCTAACCTCAGCCCATACTACCTCAGTTAACAAGTCCCCAAACATCCTTTCTACAACTGTAATATTGTCCCTGATCAACAATGCCACACCTCCCCCTCTTTTACCATCTTCTCTGTTCTTAGTGAAACATCTGAATCCCGGAACCTGGAACATCCATTCCTGTCCCTGCTCTATCCATGTCTCCGTAATGACCACAACATCGAAGTCCCAGGTACCAACCCACGCTGCCAGTTCACCCACTTTATTTCTGATGCTCCTCGAGTTGAAGTACACACACTTCAAACCAGGTTTTTGCTTGCCAGTGTCAGATACTTGATTTTGGAACTCCCTACTCTCATCCTCCTCTGTACCTGTCCTACAATTTTGGTTCCCATCCCCCTGCTGTATTAGTTTAAATCCACCTTAATAGCTTTAGCGAATTTCCCACCCAGGAGATTGGTACTCCTCTGGTTTAGATGAAGACCATCCTGCTAGTAGAGGTCCCACCTACCCCAGAAAGAGCTCCAATTATCCAAAAGCCCGAAACCCTCCCTCCTGCACCATCCCTGTAGCCCATAACTGAAGTCTTATCTCCTGTAAAAGTAAGTAGGTTCCACTTCTACTAAAGTTTCAGAGATGTGAGATGAATGCATTCAATATTCTACCCTCACTTTATACATACTGGAGTCATTTCCATGTAGGAATGAGTCTGTGATAATGTAACTGCTTTTAACCTACAGCTGCAATAATGAGACAGGAATTTAATGGCAAAGACTGTTTTAAGACCTGAAACACACTTAAGTATTCAAATGTGTAATTTGACAGATCCACACCCCCTTATTACTGTCAAGCAGACCAGAGCAACATTCTCTTCCTCAAGCTCTTTTACCTGTCAATTGGTGCTGGGTGTCATTCCCACCCCAATTTACAGCATACAACACTTTGTCACCCTTTCATTGCCTCAAGGTTACATAAAGTTAATGAGCAGGCCTTTTCTCTCTCAATCACTCAGCAGTGCAGATCCATCAATCCTGGTTAAGCTGGCACTGTGTTGTGTGTAAAATGAGCAAAGACAGTCACCATGAGACCAAGAGCCAGAGGGAGGGAAAGTTGAGGGGGGACCAATTGAAAGGAACAAGGAAAGAAAGAAAACTGTAGATTCAGTGAGAGGGAGGAGGGGAAAGGAAACAGTCTAAAAGGCAGAGAGAATGTTTAGACAGAGTCAATTGTACTTAGTGCCCTGGCTGACTTGCTATAGTTATGTAACCTCTAGTTCTGCTGTAAGTGCCATCTGCGGCAGCCACTAAACATGCATGAAGGTTGGTATGGTGTCTCAGTGGTTAGCACTGCTGCCTCACAGTGCCGGGGACCTGGCTTTGATTCCTCCCTTGGATGACTGTGTGTGTGGAGTTTGCACGTTCTCCCTGTGTCTGTGTGCATTTCTTCCCACAGTCCAAAGATGTGCAGGTTAGGTTAGATGGGCCATGCTAAATTTCCCACAGTATCCCAAGGATGTGTAGAAAAGGTGGATTAGCCATAGGAAATGCAGGGATAGGGCAGGGGGAATGTGTCTGGGCGGGATGCTTTTCAGAGGATTGGTGTGGTGTCGATGAGTCAAATGGCCTGCGTCCACACTGTAGGGATTCTATGACTTGAAACATGGCATCGGGGAATGGTGTAGCTGCGAATGTGTGGGTCTTCAGAGCTCTAAGAGAGACAGCCACTGGGTGGAGAAAAAAGCAAATAAAACTTTGAAAAGTAATTATAAAAACGTAGACTGCAACTTTGAAGTACTGGGTGAGTAAATTGGCCGTTCATTTTCCACTCCAAGCTGCTGCCAGCAGAAAAGGAGATAAGAGACAAAATGGGAATTTACAGATTGGAGCTATTTGTTCGGGTAAAAGAATATAACAACTTGTATTGCAGCTCACATTCCACTGGGAGTTGGAAAAGCCAGATGACAGAGGTTTTGCAGAGCTTTAAAAAACACACTTCTAACTTCACATTAATGTTATGATGTTTGTTCAATGTTAGATCTTGGAGAAGATGGAAACTGCTGATCAGTCCGATCGTATTGATATACATGGCAGTGAATCCTGACTCTGAACGTTGGAAAGATCATTCTCATTGGAGATAGATTTGCCAGAAAGAGAGATACTGCTTTGAGAGTACATCTCCGAGATTCTCTGAATCAATCATCAGCGACGACATATTGACAGGAGAACAGACAAGGGTCTGCATTATGTTGAGGGACTTAAGGTTGAATGAGAATAATGAGATGGAAAAAACATGAAAAAGCATTTCCAGAATAGCAGCAGAAAAATCAAAACCAGAGGATGTAACTATTATGGTGGACATATCACAAAGGAAAAGGGAGAAGGTCCAAAATGGGGAAAGCAGTGCTCTAACTGCAAGAAGCTGCATCAATTTCCATACAAGTATTCAGCAGCAAAGAAGCAAAGCAAGGCTTTAAAGATGGTGCTGGAGTGATGTAGAACGATGGTTCTGTTTAATGATTCCATATCATTCAAAACAATTATGAGGTCGAAAGGTGATCAATGGTATGTGATAGCTACAGAAGGAGAACACCAAATGAATGTGGAGTGTCAGGTAGACATTGGTGCTTCGTGTAACACCCTGAGCTTCAGTGACCTGTGCAAAGTGGCTCAAGAGGGTGACCTGAAGATGAAATCTCTGTTATGAGATTGAGGATATGATGGAACAATTCTCATCCACACAGTGAAAATAAAGCTGAGAGCCCAATGTAATGGGAAAATGGAGTTCTGAAGTTTCAGATATTAAGCAAAGGTTATTTAAAATCCATTCATCTCAGCTGAAGCAAGTCTAAAGCTTGGACTAATAACCCTACACATATTAATGGAGATCTGTAGTATTACACTGGTCAGTAAACCATTGACTGCTGAATGAAACAAAAGATTACAAAAGATGTTTATATAGGTGTGAGATATCTTCCTAATGAATATCATCTTGAAGCATTTGAGAGCGTGAGACTAATGCAATGTCTGCAAAGGAAAGTTTCTGCTGATCTCAAATCTATTTTGAAAGGAGTGGGACAAGAGATATAAAGGAAGGGAGTAATAAAGAAAGTGACAGTTCCTACCAATTAGGTTAGCAGTATGGTAACAGTGAAAAACAAGGACAACCAGTTGCATTTGCATCCAGGGCATTAACACAAACTGAACAACGTTACACCCGGGAGCACTTTAATCATTACTGATTTGAGAGATACTAAGTGGGTGTAGATTCTGACCGTAAGTCACTTCAAAGCATCTTCCTCAACTGCTTCTTTCTGCTCCAAAGACTTGGCAAAGGATATTTCTCTTCACACACAAGCTAGGGAAGCAGGGTACATTGCTGACATGCTGTCAAAAATGGCATTCCCAATGACAAAAATAGGTGAATGCTATGACAGAGTGTGAAATCTTCCAGACTGAATGAGAAGCAATAAGTCAATATACTCCAGAAGTCATCAATCCAGCAGAAATGTTGAATCTGAAAGACAATCATCTTGCTCAAATCAAAACCAAGCGCAACAAACGGCAACTTTCTAAATGCTGCAGGACGAAGTGATGAAAGGATGAAATTATGGCCTTAAGCTCGAAGGACACATTATTAAAAGAGATTTGTGGACATACAGAGGTAGCATTTTTTTTTCTTATTTGTGGGATGTAGGCATTGCTGGATGGCCAGCATTTATTGCCCATCCGTAGTTTCCCTTGAGAAGGTGGTAGTGAACTGCCTTCTTGAACTGCTGCAGTCCACCTGCTGAGGGCTGACCCACAATGCCATTAGTGAGGGAATTCCAGGATTTTGACCCAATGACAATGAAGGAACAGTGGTTTATTTCCATATCAGGATGGTGAGTGGCTTAGAGGGGAACTTCAAGGTGGTGGTGTTACCATATATCTGCTGCATTTGTCCTCCTAGATGGAAGAGGTCATGGGTTTAGAAGGGCTGAAAATGTGTTGCTGGAAAAGCGTAGCAGGTCAGGCAGCATCCAAGGAACAGGAGAATCGACGTTTCGGGCATAAGCCCTTCTTCAGGAATGTGGAAAGTTTGTCCAGCAGGCTAAGATAAAAGGTAGGGAGGAGGGACTTGGGGGAGGGGCGTCGGAAATGTGATAGGTGGAAAGAGGTCAAGGTGAGGGTGATAGGTCAGACGGGGGTGGGGGCGGAGAGGTCGGGA
>NC_057724.1:3282288-3291362 GCF_004010195.1 Chiloscyllium plagiosum
TCTGACAAGGGGGTCGCGGAGGGAGTGGTCTCTACGGAAAGCTGATAGGGGAGGGGAGGGAAATATATCCTTGGTGCTGGGGTCTGTTTGGAGGTGGCGGAAGTGACGGCGGATGATGCGCTGTACATGGAGATTGGTGGGGTGGTAGGTGAGGACCAGTGGGGTTCTGTCCTGGTGGCGGTTGGAGGGGCGGGGCTCAAGGGCGGAGGATCGGGAAGTGGAAGAGATGCGGTGGAGGGCATCGTCGACCACGTCGGGGGGGGAATTGCGGTCCTTGAAGAAGGAGGTTCAAGCATCTGCAGACCTCACTTTCTCCTCATGGGTTTAGAAGGTACTGTCTGAGAATTTTTGGTGAACTTCTGCTGTGCATCTTGTAGCTAGTACACATTGCTGCGACTGAGCTTTGGTGGTGGAAGGAGTGGGAGCTTGTGGGTATAGTGCCAATCAAGCAGGCTGCATTGTCCTGGTCTGAGAATTTTTGGTGAACTTCTGCTGTGCATCTTGTAGCTAGTACACATTGCTGCGACTGAGCTTTGGTGGTGGAAGGAGTGGGACTTGTGGGTATAGTGCCAATCAAGCAGGCTGCATTGTCCTGGATGGTGTCAAGTTTCTTGAGTGTTCTTGGAGCTGCACTCATCCAGGCAAGTGGGGAGTATTCCATCACACTCTTGTGTCTTGGAGATGGTGGACAGACTTTGAGGAGTCAGGAGGTGGTTTCGCAAGGTGTCATCTTCCATAAAAGAAATGGATCATTATCTCTAAAGAGATGCTGAAGCACACCTTTGCAAGCTACCAAGGAACTGAATCAAGATTGAGGAAGGCAAGACATGTGCTCTACTGGCAAAGTCAAGGATTCCATCAGCCAGCTCAGGACTGGGAATGAGTACCAAGCTAAGGAAGCTAGAGAGCAGCTGATGACACATAATATCCCAAACAAATCATAGATGAAGCTTGGGAGTAGACCTCTTCAGTCTTGCGGAAACTGATTATTCTGTCAGTTGCAACTGCTATTCTGGTGCCTGAGAGGTAGACCAGCTGATGTCAAGGACTATGGTGGGATGGTCCTGAAAACACAGTTAGGTCATTACAAGAATCCCCGTTACTGGTGAGCAGCTATAGCCCACAGTTCACAAGTGAAAAATTCACAGTGACTTCTCACATGATTAGGAAATTCAATAACATAAATCATCTCCCTGCTAAACCTGTCAAATGGAAAGTCTGAGGCGGCAGTCAAAATTGCCAAAGGAACTTTAAAGAAATTGAGTAATTTCAGCACAGATTTTAGAAGGCATTCCTTAGTTAAACAAACAAATCTACCAAAGGTGATAGGGTTAAGGTTAGGATTAGTCCAATCCAGCTACTAATGACATGCGATATGCAAACTGCTCTTCCAATTTACAAAAACTTACAGAAATCAGAAGACGCAACAAGAGTAAGTAAAAAAACCCATAATGAAATGCCAGAAAACCAAATTCCTTATTTATGATATGAAGAATACATTTCCAGACTCTAAATATCCTTAGAGACTGAAAAACTGCAGATGCTAGAATCCTAGGTAGCCAAGCAGGAGGCTGGAAGAACACAGCAACCCAGGAAGCATCAGGAGGTGGAGAAGTCAACAGTTCAGGTGTAACCACTGGAATATGTATAGTTAAAGATCACACAACACCAGGTTGTAGTCCAACAAACGCTGCTGAAGAAGCAGTGCTCCGAAAGCTAGTACTTCCAAATAAATCTTAGGACTATAACCTGGTGTTGTGTGTTTTTTAACTTTCTACACCCCAGTTCAACACCAGCACCTCCAAATCAGAAATATATGTACAGCTAGAAAAGCTATTCATTCACTGCCAGCAATGAATCAGGAAGAAGGGGTCACACCACCTATGCAGATAACAGAATGACCATCATTTCCACAGGTCCACAGTTCCTCAGGATCATAAATGAATTAGCAGTAACATTAATCTCATCAACAGAACTTGCCATGGAAATTGCAGTCCCTGGAGGAACAAGCAGATGCCACACGAAGAGCTTATGACAACATATACACTTACCAAAGGGAAACAAGCATGATTTAAAGATTATGAATTTAATCTTAGGCGGCTCCTTGAAACCGATAATAACCTTCACGCACACCAGAGTTGGGTGTCCACTGGCGACTAGACAGCCCAATGCTGGATTCATGCACACTACCCCAACTGGGGCAGGTTACATTTGAAGCGATGGGTGGATAAGTTGTTCACACCTCCCTCTGCTGCTTGTTCTTTGCCTACACCTAGGCATGTTGGAGATGTGCAAGATGATTGACACCTTTACAGATTCTCGCAAGGCCTAGGGATATTGCACTTCTTCCACAGGGCTCTGTGGAGGTTCTTGAAACATTTTCCCTGCCCTCCTGGTAACTGTTTGTCATCAATGGTGCTCAGAGTACACGGCTTATGTCAGGCCTTGTGATTTGGAATAAATGGGAATCAGGGAGAAAGTTTCTCGTCTGTTCTGCAAATTATCTTCACGCTTGTGGGTGAGGTGCAGCAATTGCGCAGTGAAACAAATGGAGAGGAATATGGTGCAGTGTCACAGCCTTGATTGACCTCAGTCATCACTCGTCTCAGGTTTGTGATGGAGTATGTTTTGCAAGCCACTCACACACAGGATGTGGAGCATGTTGGTCATGGATAGTGGGACTAAAGAATGGTAGCAACCTTTCCAGTACTCAGCACTTCTGAAATGCTTTCCGGTCACAGTGGAATTATAATTCTTAGTGGGGAAGAGAGGAGGGATGAACTTGGAATCTATTAAAAATTGGGAATACCATTTAGCATTAGCAACAAGACCTCATCCACAGTTCACTGGTCAGCTACTGTGACAGTCTGAGGATGGTAACCTGATGAGTTGATAGAGGAAGGGGATTATATAGTGAGGGGTTTTGAGGCGAATTTTGGGCGGCTGGGGCAATGAGTCCAAGATGTTTCTCATGGGGCCTATAGAATCAGTCCAGATCCCCAAGTGCGCAGTTCTACATTAGCTTGTGGAATCTCACCTCACACTCCTTTCAGTTACTGTGGAGATGTCTTTGTGGGACAAGCTAAATAAATAAGCTAAAGCTTCTAGTCTACAACAATAACAACACCCTGCACTTATCTAGTACTTTTAACATAGTCTAACATTGCAAGGTGGAAGTGAAGACTGCAGATGCTGGGGACCAGAGTCAAAAGTGTGGTGCTGGAAAAGCACAGCAGGTCAGGCAGCATCCGTGGAGCAGGAGAATTGGCATTTTGGGCATAAGCCCTTCATCAGGCTCATTCCTGGATGCGGCTTATGCCTCAGCCCTTACTTCTGAGTCCCTTGCCACCAACACCCTCCTCATAATCTTGAACCCAGAACAACCCCACCTTCCCTGAAATCATTTATTTTTAGCCTTGGGTCCTCCACAATCTTGGCAATTTGGGTTTGCTCTTCCACCCAAAGCCATAAACCCATTCATGGTTCTGCCAAGTGTTGGATCCTTCAGCATTTGATTAACTCTTATCAGGCAGGACTTTATCTCCATTCCAAGGGAAAGTCTGCCAGTGGCCTTGGCTTTGCCGAATTGATGTGTGAGTAGATATATCATCCCTGAAAGAGGCAGCATGAGACTCCCACTGACTGTTGTGACCCATGATGTCCCAATAAGGCTCCATTCTGTATCGTGTTACACTCTTCCTTAGCGGTAATTATACCTTTAAGTTGGTGTTGTCCACATCCTTTGATATTGTTGCTCTGATTTCGTGCGGACAATCGTGATCCCATTGGAGATAGGCTTCAGGATAAATCTCAAACAGCTTAACCAATGTCCTATATTTCAGAAATAACAGTGCAGTGTTCATTCTGCTAGACTCAACTATGATTACTTCAGAGCATTATGAAGGCTGGGACAATGTTACTAAGCCTACCACACTGGCTTCACGTACTAAAAATATATTCAATGTTAGCCATCCATCACTTTCTGCATTTCCCACAGCAAAATTAGGGAGGACTGAGTGTTGATTTTAGAGGGCTGGCAATTACAGCTGCCTAATATAGGCAATCAACAATTTATATGTGATTTTCAGAAAGCTTAGTTTAAGAAACAGAAGTCTGCGCATGATACATTAATGAATGAGACGAAGGAAGTATACAATCTGTGTCAGATAAGAACACTTTGTTGCTCCTGATGCATTCTGTAGAATGGATGGGCAGGACCAATGGACCTCTGTGGTTTGTAATGGTGGAGTGTATGTCTCTGATGTCACACAGTCTTTGATAGAAAAAACTGTTCTTTTCCCCTCCCCTCACCCCCTTTTCAATCCCCTCCCTGAACTCTCAGCCAATGACCAAGGGCAGTTACTCATGATAACCCTTGTCCTTTTGCTCACCTTCATCTGAGTGTTAGTTTACCTTTCTTTCTTAGGATAAATGTGTCTTAATTTCAAAAACAATGCATCGATAATACTGTACCATGGCACCCAATAAAACTTTAACATCGGTATGACCTCAGTGGTCTTATGACTTTCCTGAGATCTGTTTTTATTGGTAGAAGGCTAGTTCTTGTCTCAGGCCACACAGAGAACAGTAAATATGAAATACTAAAGTAACTCATTTAAAGAGAACCCAAATTTTCAACAGGAGAGTTGTCACTGTGGTAGAAACCTGAACACCAGACTGCGGTGTGGAAACACTTTCTGCTATAATTTTCATTCAATAAAGTTACAGAAATACTTCCAGCTAATAATGTTGAAAACAATGAACATACTTGGTGAGAGATGCAGAGATAGGGTTTATGAGATATGCAAATATGGTATACTGATGCAACTGTCACATCAGAATCTTGTGGGAGAGACTCTACGAGCCGGTTGGAACTGGAGCAGCTTCGGACAGAGGTATATCCTGCAGGAATACCCTATACATAGTGAAACTAAATAGTGTTTGAAGAAACACCTTGAGGTTAGGGTTGGGTTCATCTGAATAGACAAACACATATAAAAACAGTCCCTAAGGAATGCCTCTTCGCACCTTACACTAGTCTGAACAATTCCCTTTAACCCTGCTTTGTCTTCTGTTTTGTAACCAGATTCTGATCCAGTCTGCCACGTACTCCATAATTCCACTTGCTCTGACCTTATTCATGAGCCTGCTCTGTGGTACTTTGTTCAAGGCTTTTTGACAATCCACATTTATCACACCCACTGCATTGTCTCTGTCTGCTCTTTCTGGTACGTTTTCAAATGAGGTTGATGAAGCATGACCTTCTGCTTTGAAATCCCTGTTGCCTCCTCTTTATTATAGTCTCAGTTTCATGATGTTTCTCTATTGCGCTGTTGAGTAAAGATTCTATTATCTTTCCTATTACAGGAGGGGTGGAAATGTAAACTTCTGCAGTCCACAGCTACTGGGTGGAACACAATCACAGTCTCTGTGAAAATGAAATATAGAGAATCTGTGTCATTACATAACAAACATCCTCAAACTCCAGAGATCGATTCACCACTGGACACCCTCAACAAATGGATTTTTATTAAACCTGCATGTCATTTCTCCCCGTGCAGCACCTTTCCCCTTTTCTCTTTTATGATTTAACCAACATTGTTTTCTATTTTCCCTGTTTTTAATCTTTAGTCCTCCTTGTCCCTTTATTTCTCTCCCATTCATGATTTTGTCGGGAAGTTAGAATTTCTTTGATATTGAGGGTCATGGAGATGGCTCAAAAGAGACATTTTTCTCATTGCCAGTGCAGGATCAGATTCTGAACACTGAACAAAGTGATCACTATTTTATAGAAACGCATTTGGAACAGTCCAAGATGCAGACCAATGCACATTCCACTGGGACTCATTGTGGGGTCCACTGGGGCACAGTCTGTGTTCCACTTGGTGGTAGCATGTGTTCTACTGTGAGCCAGTGTATGTTCCATCAGGGATCAGTGTGCCCCCCATGCGAGCTGTTTGTAATCCACTGCCATCCATGTCTATCCATTGCCAACCAGTGTATATTCCATTATTAACAAATGTATATTTCATTGTTGGCCAGTAGATATTTCATTGTCAGCCAGTATATATTACATTATTAGCCAATGCATATTTAACTGTTGGTGAACTGCACAGAGGCTGGTCTCCTGTTAAGTCACCCATTATTTACTTATGCACAGTACACTGGCTGTGGCCAGTCAGCTCAGAGTCAGTCACCTCAACTGAGGCGATTCTAAATCTCTCGGTTGTATTCTTTTTTTCCCTCTTTCTTATTCCCACACTACTGCCTGACAGCGGTAGTGCTTACCTTTCCCCAGCATCCATGATGTGTGTGTGTAGGTGTCAAACACAGTGAAAGACAACAAGATGTGTAAATCTTTATTTATATTCCACCACCAGGAAGAAAGGAAACACCCGAGTGGCCAGTGACAAGCAGAGTCCTTCACATCAAAGGGCAATGCTGCGTGATCAAACAGTGAAGGGGAGAGCAGGGATTAAATCAAAATAGAGTTGGAGGGGGAAATATTACACTCCACTCCCTGCAGTGCCCACCTTTCCCTGAAAATCTCGACAGTGTTGGCATCAGCCAGTGTGTATTTCGCTTTGGCCAGTGTGTATTCTATTGGCAAGGATATTGGGTTTTCGAAAGTCCTCCTGACCAACCCCCCCAACATTGTATCTTCTAAAACATCTGCTGAACTTGCCATATCTTAATTCACACTAACTCCTAATTGCTAATGTCTAAATTGATCATTTTTATCCTTTACTTTCAAGTTCACTCATAGCTTAACCACTCCTTATCACTGCAATCTCCCCCAAAACCCACAATCTTAAATCACATCTGTGCTCTGATCACTTGTGTATCTCTGATCCTAATTCTTGCAACATTAGCTGCCAAGTCTTCAGTTGTCTAGTCTCTAAACTTTAGAATATTGATGAAAAAAGACAAATGCTGATTGGTTGGTAAGTGGACTCTGAAAGGTACAGATGTTGCTATGAAAAATCTACCAGTTTATGACAATTTACAGGTAACTGTCCGGTGCACTTTAGTATACTGGATGCTGCATATATTAATACACAGGGTCCGTTATAGACATAAATAACATGTACACACTCAGTGCCTGTTGCATCACAACAAAATAATTGAGAGACATTTGCTGGCTCATTTCCAAGGGCCATATTCTGACCAGTCAGAGTTAACTTGCCCGATTTAAAATTTAAAATTTAAACAAAGCCTTGTAGAGAGGTGGGGTTTGAGGAGGTGAAGCTAATGGCCACAAAGGCAACAAGAATGGACAAAACTGGGAACCAAGGCAGCAGACCTTCTCAAGTAGCCCATCTCATATCATGCTTTGCTCTCTCAAGTTTACATGCGGTAGTGGGCTCCCTAATCACACACCCAGAGGTCTCACATAGAAGCTGTCATTGTCTGTGCTGATAATCCACGGGCATTTGTGGCATCTAAGATGATGAAGCATCAGGATAGACTCTTACCTTGTACTTTGATCAAGAAGTAAGACACCTGTCTGACAACTGTAGCACAAGCTGATTTTTTGGAGGACTCTATGGTTTTAGCAATGAAACACTCTGCTCACCTTAGAAAGGAAGATGTAAAAAAACTCTCTGTCATGGATGACTAGGCACCGTGACTGAGCAATGTGATCAATGACAGGAGAATATGATCGCTATGACCACTCAATGTGTAACCATGCTTATGACCCCATGTGACTGTTTCGTGACTAAGGGATGATTGCTAGCAGATATATTTAATGCTCAAAGCACTAAACATAAGAATGGACGTGCTCAGTGGTGATTGACTCTGTCCTCACCAATGAGAAAGCTCACATGATCGATGTCCAATCAGGTAGATTCTTGACAAATCACTGGCCTCAGTGTTGCACACCTGGCTCACCAGAAACTGCCAACCAATCAAAGGTCAATGGCTTCTGAGTCCAAGAGATCAGCATCAGAGGCCTAGTCTTCAGGAATCCAATGTTGAAGAGGTAGGCTGTTCTCTTGCATGTTTCCCTGACTGGGAGGAGCAGGGGTGGTAGTGTAAGGACCAAGCTTGGTGGCGTCAAGGACAAGAGCAAGAGTAGGGTGATAGCTATCAGAAACCAATTACTTGCCACCCATCTCTGCCACTGACCAGGACAAATGGATTGAATTTTGCAAGCAGGTTGCCATGGTTTCCCAGTAAGGGGAAGCAGCATCTTTTCTCATCCACCAAGGCGGCACATTGTTGGGGAGATGGCAAGTTGAGGCCTTTCAATGTCCATTAATTGATCAATAAAAGGCCTTAACTGACATCATGTCAAGGACGCCACCAATGGATCTTTCCAATCAGCACTTAATTACTGAGACGGCAAGATGGAGCGCAAATCTCTCCAAGACCGACTTATCCAATTACTTGCTCTTCTCAGCACCCGCCAAGGGGAAAATTGAAAGAATTGAATTGTGTTAACTGATATTTCTACAAAACTAATGGAAGCATTAACATTTAACATCGGTGTTGAGTATTTATTATTTCTCAGAAATATCATGCCTGAACAGTAAGGTGAGCTCTAAAAGGTTGAAGTTCACATTTTAAGAGATCATCATGATCTAGCTGAATGGTGGAACAGGCTCAAGGGGCTGCGTGGCCTATTCCGGTTCCTATGTATACAGTAATTCTTTCAAAGGGATCGTAGCAGGTTTTTGACAAACTGCTTGCAATGTTATGAAATTGTGTATCTTTTCTAAAACTCCAAACCATACACCATTCTCAACCCTGAACCAACCCACATCTTTTCACCAACAACATCAACCCAACTTCAGCACAGTGATCTAGCAGGTAAAAACAATGACTGCAGATGCTGGAAACCAGATTCTGGATTAGTGCGGCTGGAAGAGCACAGCAGTCCAGGCAGCATCCAAGGAGCAGCGAAATCGACGTTTCAGGCAAAAGCCCTTCATCAGGAATAAAGGCAGTGAGCCTGAAGCGTGGAGAGATAAGCTCGAGGAGGGTGGGGGTGGGGAGAAAGTAGCATAGAGTACAATGGGTGAGTGGGGGAGGAGATGAAGGTGATAGGTCAGGGAGGAGAGGGTGGAGTG
>NC_057724.1:3291892-3319576 GCF_004010195.1 Chiloscyllium plagiosum
GTAGGGGGGGCGTGGACCTGACCAGGTAATCACGGAGGGAACGGTCTTTGCGGAAGGCGGAGAGGGGTGGGGAGGGAAATATATCCCTGGTGGTGGGGTCTGTTTGGAGGCGGAGAGGGGTGGGGAGGGAAATATATCCCTGGTGGTGGGGTCTGTTTGGAGGCGGAGAGGGGTGGGGAGGGAAATATATCCCTGGTGGTGGGGTCTGTTTGGAGGCGGAGAGGGGTGGGGAGGGAAATATATCCCTGGTGGTGGGGTCTGTTTGGAGGCGGAGAGGGGTGGGGAGGGAAATATATCCCTGGTGGTGGGGTCTGTTTGGAGGCGGAGAGGGGTGGGGAGGGAAATATATCCCTGGTGGTGGGGTCTTTTTGGAGGTGGCGGAAATGTCGGCGGATGATTTGGTTTATGCGAAGGTTGGTAGGGTGGAAGGTGAGCACCAGGGGCGTTCTGTCCTTGTTACGGTTGGAGGGATGGGGTCTGAGGGCGGAGGTGCGGGATGTGGACGAAATGAGTCGGAGGGCATCTTTATCCACGTGGGAAGGGAAATTGCGGTCTCTAAAGAAGGAGGCCATCTGGTGTGTTCTGTGGGGGAAATGGTCCTCCTGGGAGCAGATACGGCGGAGGCAGAGGAATTGGGAATCAGGGATGGCATTTTTGCAAGAGGTAGGGTGGGAAGAGGTGTATTCCAGGTAGCTGTGGGAGTCGGTGGGTTTGTAAAAAATGTCAGTGTCAAGTCGGTCGTCAATAATGGAGATGGAGAGGTCCAGGAAGGGAGTGATCTAGCAGTCTATTTGCTACATTTATTGCTTTTCCACCTTCTCAGAATTTTAGTACAAATGTGTCTATTCTACTTCAGTGCCCTAAAGCTAATCCTGTCCCATACTAATCATTCATTACTTGGTGAATATTGAGAGCTCCCTACTTCTTGGTATTGTGGTTGTGTTAAAATTGATTTGTTCAGTTGCAGAACACATTCAAATTATTTTGCAAATCTTTAGTTGCACCTCCCTCTAGTGTTTCTTCCCTATATCTTCGCACATTCTGGTTAAGTTAATGTTTATTTGAGCATTGAGCTCGCTAATCATGGCAATGTGCGTTCAATATAGCTTTAAAATGGAGACCAAAACTAGGGCTTCCATTCCAGTTCATGACCTTCAGCCAAAATTGGTCAAGCCCAGTAACGTCATAAGGTTTTTAACCAATGACTGAGATATCAAAATTTAGAGCTGAACAAGTCAACAATGAGGTGGAAATCAGGAGAGATTGAATGACAAAATGAATGACAGAAAGGGTGATGATATTGGGACATGACAAGGAACAGAGTGTGTGTCTCGAGGAAGTTTGGAAAATAACAGCAGAGATATCACCAGCAACTCCTACTGAGGAAAAAAAGGATCAAAGGACAGGATTTGAAATTGTCGAACTCAGTGTTGAATTTTGAAGGCTATAACTTGCACATAAAAGGATGAAGTGTTATTCCTTGACATTACATTGAGCTTCATTGGAAGAGTCCAGGATGGAAGACAGAAAGGTCAGAGGGGGAGTGGGGCAGAGAATTCAACTGAGCGTTAATTGGAAGATCAGGGTCACACATTATAGACTGAATGAAGGTTTTCCACAAAGTGGTCACCTAATTTGCATTTGGTAACCCATTGAGAGAAGGCATGCAGAAAGTATAGTGTAACAAATTGAAAGAAATACAGAAATCAATAGCAGTGCCAATGGGATAGGGATAGTCAAATCAGATAGGGTAAATAGACTAGGTTTTTTCCCTGGGTGGGGAAGTCCAGAACTAGAGGGCATAGGTTTAGGGTGAGATAGGAAAAATGTAAAAGGGACCTAAGGGGCAACTTTTTCACACTGCAAGTGGTGCGTGTATCGAATGAGCTGCCAGAGGAACTGATAGAGGTTGGTGCAGCTACAACATTTAAAAGACATCTGAATGAGTATATGAATAGGAAAGGTTTAGAGGGATATAGGAAATGGTGGCAAATGGCATTAGATTAGTTTAGGATATCTGGTCAGCAAAGATGAGTTGGACCGAAGGGTCAGTTTCCGTGTTGTACACCTCTATGGCTCTATGACTCTAGTTGCTCAGAATTGACCATCCATGAAGCTGTGGACTATTGTTCAATCATTTTATGGTGACCCCTTCTTCCCAGGAGGTTTTCTGCTATGGATTTCTCTGACTGTCTGTCCTGTCCTGCCTGAACACATTTCCCATGGGTCAATTGCACTCAGTGCTTTACATCCATCATCATTTTCTTTTCTGCTTCCCCCTCCTACATTTTCTGTCAATCTTTCCTTTCAATAGGTATCTTTGTCACCACCTCTCCACTGATGAGAACAAAAAGATTGTGACCTCTCATTCATTGGTTCTGTGTATTAATTTCCTCTTTTCATCCAACTGTGTCCAGCATTTCACCATTAGTCTTTCTGTCCATGTAGGATATGTGGACTATTCTCCTCTATGTCTACATCTTAAATGCATTCAACTTAACAACAGTATTTTTGTTGTTGCCCTTGTTTTTCATACCCCTACATTTACCCCTTTACCTAACACTACGGGCAATTTAGCATGGCCAATTCACCTGACTTGCACATCTTTGTACTATTCTGTGGACTATTCTCCTCTATGTCTACATCTCAAATGCATTCAACTTAACAACAGTATTTTTGTTGTTGCCCTTGTTTTTCAGGTATATGACCCAGATGACAAACTTAATACTACAGCATTCTTCCCCCTAAGATTCAGGCTCAGTTTCTTTCGTATCAACGCCTCTTTCATTCTGACAAAGTCAGTTTTGCTTATCTCAATTCATGTTTGAATACGACAATTATATCGCCCAATATTTGTGATAATCTGCCCAAGGAATGTGTACCTCTTCACTTTTCTCAGACTTGTCCACTTACCTCAATTTCCACTTCATGGATTAGATCTCTGCTTATCAGTGTTGTCTTGGACTTCTTCCCATTCATTGTTCATCCATTTTCCTCACTTCTTGCTTTCACTTTGCTTACTGTGGACCATTAGCAGCAACAAAATTACATTCTGTTACATCATGGCCCAACATGTCTCCCATCCTACCATGACCATCAAACCAGGAGACCAAGCCTGATACAGTGAAGATTGCAGGAGGACATACCGCGAGCAGTACCAAGCAAAATGAGGTGTCAACCTGGTGAAATTACAACACAGGACAATTTGCATACCAAACTTCAGCAGAAGCATGTAAAATACATGGCTAAGTAGCTCCATAACCAGTATATAAGGTCAAAGGTCAGCAATTCTCCCTAATTCAGTTATGAATAATGGTAAACAATTAAACTAATGGGAAGAGGAGGTCCCCCAAATATGTTATCCTTTGTGAAGACTGAAGTCGTTGCAAGTGCCTGCAGAAAGATGTATCATGTGGACAGAGTAGATGTTGAGAAGATGTTTCCATTGGTAGGAGGAACTAGGACCCAAGGGTGCAGCCTTAGAGTAAAGGGAAGACCCTTTAGAACAGAGCAAAGAAGACATTTCTTCAGCCAGAGAGTGTTGAATCTATGGAATTCATTGTCACAGAAGGCTGTGGAGGCCAGCTTATTATGGATATTTAAGACTGAGATTGATAGGTTCTTGAATATCAAGGGAATCAACGGTTACAGGGAGAAAGAAAGAGAATGGGGTTGAGAAACTTATCAGCCATGATTGAATGGTGGAGCAGACTCGATGGGCTGAATGGCCTAATTTCTGCGCCAATGTCTTCTGGTCTTACGATCAAGGATATGAGCACAGATGCCAGTTTTCAGCTGATTCACTTCACTGTACATGTTATCAAGATGGAGCTGAAGCCTTGAAAACAAGAATGGTTATTGACTCTGAAAATATAGCTGTATTACTGAGAATACCAGAATTAGCCAAGCTATTCTTATATAGCTACAACCCTGATATCTACCTGGCAATGCAGAAAATTGTCTCAGTATGCCCTGTCTCCAAAAACAGATATGTTTCTTAATTTTGATCAAGCAGGGAATCAAGGATTTATAGGTGTGCAGATTCTGGAAGGTAGATAGGATAATGAAGTTTAGAACAAAATCAAATACTTGAAGGCTGTATTCTTACTTGTGTCCCTTTTTATGGCTAAATGGATGCACTATCAGGGGTAACAAGGGATTGGCAATAAATTAGGCCTGGCCAAGGCTGCTCACATCCTGAGAATCACCTCTGCTCTCACTTTCCACCAATCCACATCTTTGAGTGATTGATTGTGGTAGTCATGCCTGGATAAAGCTCCATCTTCACAGACCCATCAAATATTGTCAGTGTTAGCGAGACCAGCAAGAGGAGAAGGATTGAGGGTAAATAAAGGTTCTGGATGTGAATGATGGCTGTCAACAATGTCGACAGTGGAAGAAATGATTTGAGCTTTTCATGCAGCGGTGAAATCCCTGTGTCCAAATATTCGTCGCCAAGGTGCAGTCCCATAAAATATGTCAAAGGAAATCATTCATCACCTTTCAGTTTAACAGACCTTGGAATTTCAATTTTGGTCACAACGTGGCCATAAATCCTTCCTGACAGAATTGCTATGTGTCTCAATCTATCCCAGCTCTAGACAATAGGGAAACAGATGATTCACTTCATGGGTCATTCTCATTGCAATCAAAAAACTTCTTTTCATGAAAAAAACGCATACCTAAAGCATGCAAACTTCACAAATGCACGTTATTATGAAGTATCCGAACTTAATTCAGTCCATTTGTCAATTGCATAAATTTTTTAATGTTTGAGTCAATTCTAAGCTCATTAAAAGAAATGAAGATATTCACTCAGTGCACAATAATGACAAACAAGAAAGTTAGATTCAGGCTAATATTCTCCAACAATAAAGAATATAACCATCACCCTTTGAAATTCAATGGAATTACCATCACTGAATCCACAACCATCAACATTATCATTACTATGGCTACAAGAGCAGGTCAGAGGCTAGAAACCTGAGAGAGTAGCTCAGCTCCTGACCCAGAAAGCCTGTCAATCATCTGCAATGGAACAAGTCAGGACAGTGAATGAAATACTTCCCACTGGCCTGGCTGTGTGTGGTTCCAACAACACTCCAGATGCATGACACCATCCAGGACAAAACAGTCCACTTGACCAACATTCTATCCATCCTTCAACATTTACTATCTTCACAACTGACACACAGTGGTGGCAGCATTTACCATCTACAAGTAATGTTAACCCTAACCCTAACACCTCGCCTAATACCTTCCAATTCTATATCTTTTACCATCTGGAAAGACAAGGGCAGCAGTTACATGGAATATCATCACTGACAAGATTCCGTCGCAAGCCACTCACCATCCAGACTTGGAAATATATTTCACTGTCTCTCAATCAAAATACTATGAGCTCTCTTCCCTACAGTGCTGTGAATGTACCTACAAACCACACCCCACTCATTGGCCACAATAGCTCAAGAAGGTGGCAAGGTCAATTATGGATGAACAATAAATACTGGCCAAGCCAGTGGCATCCATCAATGTATTGGAAAGAACACACACTATTCAGCAAACATCAGATTGGTTAGCTTATGTGCTCTAGAGTATGGCTTGAACCCACAACATCCAAACAGAGACATAAATGCTGCCTACTGAATGAAATCTGTCATCAGCAATCGAGTTGTAATGAAGCTTGTGATAAGTAATGCAGTTTTGAAAAATGAAATCCACTTAAGCAGGAGTAAGGCTTTCTGAAATGTAGTGATATTCAAACTAATCGAGTGAATTAGATTGAAAGTTACTGGTGAACAAAAATCTGATTCATGAGCAACATGTGATTCTCTATGCAACCTTGTGATAAGGCAATTAATTGTGCAGTGCAGCTTCACAGTCCGGAGATGTGTCTGCCACTTGTGTGGTACAAATGTTACTTACCACTTTTTTGTCATCCCAAGCCTGGATATCATCCAGGTTTTGCTACATATGAACATTGAATGCTTTAGTAATTGAGGATTGCAAATGGTGCTGAAAATTGTGTAAACATCAGCGAACATCCCCAGTTCTGACCCTGAGGGAAGGTCATTGATGAAGTAGCTGAGGATGTTTGAGCCTAGGGCACTGTTATAATGATATGGCTAACTCTCAGTGACCACCAATGATTCCCTCTTACAGCGTCGCACTCATTCACTGGAACCTTTAAGGATACCTTAAACGGATGTTCTAGAAAGGGAATAGGGATAACTTTGGAAATTACAAATCAATCAATCTTACATTGGTGGTGGGCAAATTATTGGAAAGGATTCTGAGACTCAGGATTTATGATTATTTGGAAAAACATAGCTTGGTTAGTGATAATCAGCATGGCTTTGAGATGGGCAGGTCGTGCCTCACAAGCCTTATTGAATTCTTGGAAGAGGTGACAAAATATGTTGATGAAGGTAGAGCAGTGGATATGGTGTGCATGGATTTTAGCAAGGCATTTGATAAGGTTCCCCACGGTAGGCTCATTCAGAAAGTAAGCATGCATGGGATACAGGGAAATCTGCCTGTCTGGATACAGAATTGGCTGGCCCATAAAATACAGAGGGTGGTGGTAGATGGAAAGTATTCAGTCTGGAGCTTATGACCAGTGGTGTTCTGTGGGGATCTGTTCTGGAACATGTGATTTTAATAAATGACTTGGATGGGGAAGTGGAAGGGTGGGTTAGTAAGCTTGCTGATGACATGAAGATTAGTGGAGTTGTGGATAGTGTGGAGGGCTGTTGTAGATTGCAATGAGACATTAATGCAGAACTGAGCTGATAAGTGTCAGATGGAGTTCAACCTGGAAAAGTATGAAGTGATTCATTTTGGAAGGTTGAATTTGAATGCAGATTACAGGGTTAAAGGCAGGAGTCTTGGCAGTGTGGAGGAACAGAGGGATGTTGGGGTCCACATCCATAGATCCCTCAAAGTTGCCACCCAAGTTGACAGGGTTGTTAAGAAGGCATATGATGTGTTGACTTTCATTAGCAGGGAGATTGAGTTTAAGAAATGCGAGGCTATGCTACAGCTCTACAAAGCCCTGGTTAGACCACCCTTGGAATATTGTGTTCAGTTCTGATCATCTCATTGTAGGAAGGATGTGGAAGCTTTAGAGCAGATTCAGAGGAACTTTACCAGGATGCTGTCTGGCCTGGAGGGCATGTCTTATGAAGAAAGGTTGAGGGAACAAGGGCTTTTCTCATTGGAGTGAAGTAGGATGAGAGGTGACTTGATAGAGGTGTACAAGATGATGAGAGACATAGATAGAGTGGATAGCCAGACACTTTTTCCCAGGGCAGAAGGGTCATAATTTTAAGGTGATTGGAGGAAGGTTTAGAGGAGATTTCAGAGCTAGGTTCTTTACACAGAGAGTAGTGAGTGTGTGGAATGCAGTGCCAGTGGTGGTAGTAGAGTCAGATGCATTAGGCACATTTAAGTGACTCTTGGATAAGCACATGGATGATAGTAAAATGAAGGGTACGTAGGTTAGTTTGACCTTAGAGTAAGATAAAGGTCGACATAACATCAAGAGTCAAAAGGCCTGTACTGTGCTGTACTGTGTTCTATGATCTGTCACTAATCCTTCTCCTTCATATCCATCTAACTGGGGAAGGATGCCTGCAGGAAGTCATCATCAGATGGCATTAAGCTGCCCTGATTAATAGAATTTTTTTATTACAGTTGCTTAATTAGCATTAATATTATATCTGAGATACATGATAATCTCTTGTGAGACATCAGGCTCAATCGGACACATTCTGGTACACAACTGAGAGACAACTCAATGGATCATAGAATCATAGAATCCCAACAGTACAGAAAGAGGCTAATTGGCCCATTGGGTCTGTACCAGCTTTTCAAAGAGCATCTGACTCAGGCTCAGCTTCCTACATTACCCCCTTAACCCTGCATTTATCATGACCAATCCACCTAACCTGTATACAGAGGAACCTCAATTATCTAGCATTTGATTAACTGAATTTCGGATGATCTGAATAAGATCATAAGGTCCCTATGCATTGCTAACTATGTTATCTGGCATCAATTATCCAGTATTCGATTAACCAACCGAAATACTCCTGCCCACATCCTTTGGATAATCGAGGTTCCTCTGTACCTTTGGACTGAACAATTATAACTCTTGTTGGCTGGAACACAAGATTGTGCTCCTATTGTCACAGGAACACAGATTCCTGATGAAGGGCTCTGGCTCGATTCGTCGAAAAAGTTCCTGATGAAGGGCTCCGGCTCGAAACATCGACTCTCCTGCTCCTCAGATGCTGCCTGACCTGCTGCGCTTTTCCTGCAACACATGCTCAACTCTGACCTCCAGTATCTGAAGACCTCACTGGCTCACAGGGACAGGTCGTCCTGATCATAATAGATGGAGCTTGCCTCATGATGTCAGTAACACTTTCAGATACTACCTGCCTTATACAGCAGACCCAACTCTGAGAAACTCCTGTAAATGTATCCTGGAATTTAGATGATTCACTCACAACAATCAGAGAGATCTTCCTTTTTGCTTAGTATGACTCCAACCAGAGGATAAACCTGCCCCTGATTCCCATTGACTTCAGTTTCGCTTGGACTTCTTGATGCCACACTTGGTGAACTATTGCCTTAATGTTAATGGCAATCATTCTTACTTCACCTTGAGAATTCAACCCTTTCATCATTAACTGGGTTAAGGATATGTTTAGTCAGGGGCTGAGTTGCTTTAGCAGCACCAAACTCAGCACTAGTGAGAGGATTTTAAGTGTCTCTTCACAGCAATGTCAACAGCCCTTTCCATCAGGGGGAAAGTGAGGACTGCAGATGCTGGAGATCAGATTCAAGATTGTGGTGCTGCAAAAGCACAGCAGGTCAGGCAGCATCCAAGGAGCAGGGAAATCGACATTTTGGGCAAAAGCCCTTTCCATCACCTTATTGCTGCTTGAGAATGGACTGATGGGGCTTTAATTGTCCTAAATAGAATTCCTACCCTGAGGAAAGAGGCCATTCAGTCCATCAAGTCCACACCAACTCTCTGAAGGGCACCCCACCCAGAACCAGCCCTCCCACCGGTAACCCTATATTTCCAGTGGCTAACCCCAACTTGCCTGCAAATCCCTGGATACAACAGGCAATTTAGCATGGTCAATCCTCCTGACCTGCACATCCTTGCACTGTGGGATGAAACCGGAGCACCCGGAGGAAACCCACGCAGACACGGGGAGAATGTGCAAACTCCACACAGTCACCAAAGGCTGGAATCGAACCCAGGTGCTCTGAGGCAGCAGTGCTAACTATTGAGCTGCCCTATTTGGATTTATATAGCTTTTTATAGTTATGACATAACTGGGCAATTTTCCTCAATGTAGGCTGGAAGCACCCCCATCCCCAGTGTACTAGCTACACGAGGACAGCTCGACAACTAAGGACACAACTAGCTCTGGATGGTATGGACTCTTCTTCTCCAGTTAGTCTAATTGTTTGCTACCATTTGATAGGACTTAATCTGATCTGTTGGTTGTCAGAGCAGCACACAGGACTTTGTTCATCACTGATCAAGATCACATACCTACACTGAACCTGTTCCAACTTCTTAAAGTAGATGAGAGCCAATTGGCTTGTTCATTTCTTAGGGGAGATTTTTGACCAATCTGAGTCAAACTGCTTGGTTTAGTTTGAAACAACACTTGGCAATTAACTGTCAATCATTTCTACTGGTGTATTCACCATGGCAACACCTCTGACAATCACAATCATTTTGACAACCAATCAGTTTATTCATGACTCTCATTTTGTACAGAGTGAGTATTTATTTCCCCCTGAAATTAGTATTCTTGTGAACTGTCCTGATGAATGCAAGATGAATGGCAATGACAAAATGTGTCTTTTTTCAGCAATACACAAGTTATACCACCAAACTAATATTTGTAATCCTGTCCATGAGTTGCTGTTTATGCTGTTTGACATGCAAGTAGTCCTGTGTTGTAGCTTCACCAAGTTGATATCTCTTTTTAAAATTTGTTCATAACATACCCTTCTACACTCATTATTGAACTAGGCTGAGCCATTAGCTTGATGGTAATGGTAGACTGAGGAATATGTCAGACCATGAGGTTGTAGACGTCCTTTAGGATTTAAACAGCTCAGACAATAGTGCAGCTGCCGAACCATTCTCGGTGTACAGTCTGTGCCTTTGTTATTCGCAGCGTGGCATAATGAGAGTCATGTTAATCGTGGTCATCTAGCTGTCGTTTATTGGTTAGAGTATTGAATACAGGAGTTGGGAGGTCATATTGTGGCTGTACAGGACATTGGTTAGGCCACTTTTGGAATATTGCGTGCAATTCTGGTCTCCTTCCTAGCAGAAGGATGTTGTGAAACTTGAAAGGGTTCAGGAAAGATTTACAAGGATGTTGCCAGGGTTGGAGGATTTGAGCTACAGGGAGAGGTTGAATAGACTGGGGCTGTTTTCCCTGGTCCGTCGGAGGCTGAGGAATGACCTTATAGAGATTTATAAAATCATGAGGGGCATGGTTAGGGTAAATAGACAAAGTCTCTTCCCTGGGGTGGGGGAGTCCAGAACTAGAGGGCATAGGTTTAGGGTGAGAGGGGAAAGATACAAAAGAGACCTAAGGGGCAACGTTTTCACACACAGGATGGTGCGTGTATGGAATGAGCTGCCGGAGGGAGTGGTGGAGGTTGGTACAACTACAACATTTAAAAAACATCCAGATGCATATATGAATAGGAAGGGTTTGGAGGGGTATGGGCCAAGTGCTGACAGGTGGGACTAGATTGGGTTGGGATATCTGATCGGCATGGACAAGTTGGACCGAAGGGTCTGATTCCGTGCTGTACATCTCTGTGACTGTATATAATTGCAATGTCAATACATGGCATGAAGTAAACACTGAACAAAGACAGTGGTTAGGATCAGTAATTGTTTTTCTTTCATTCATGGGATATGCTTGGTACTGTCTCGTCCAGCATTTCAAACTGCATTGAAGCCAAAGCAAACATGATGGGCCAAATGGCCTCTGTTCGCACTGAAATAGTTTTGTGATTCTGAGAGATAATGATAGTCATTTGCCTTTGTGTATGATTTGTTATAGGTAGACTCAATAATGCTGTTGGTAAGGTAGTTCCAGGATTTTGACCCAGAGATACTGAAGGAATGGCAAATTATTTCCAAGTCAGAATGGTGTGTGGCTTGGAGGGGAACTTGCAGGTGGTGGTGTTCCCATGTATCTTCTGCCCTTGTCCTACTGGGTAATAACAGTCATGAGTTTGGAATATATTGTTGAAGGAGCTTTGGTGAGTTACTGCAGTGCATCTTATCGGTGGTACTCACTGCTGCTACTGAACATTGGTGGTGGAGGGAGTGATTGTTTTCAATAGTTTTCCATAGAACCACTATGGTGTGGAAACAAGTCATTCGGCTCAACAAGTCCACAGTGACCCTCCGAAAATCATCCCACCCACACCCATCCTCCTACCCTTTCCCTGTAACCCTACATTTCCCATGGCTATGCGCTTAATCTCCCTATCCCTGAACACTGTGGGAAATTTAGCATGGCCAATCCACCTAATTTGCACATCTTTGGACCGTTGGAGGAAACTGGAGCACCCAGCGGAAATCCAAACAGACACAGGGGGAACGCGCAAACTCCACAAAGACAGTTGCCTGAGGGTGGAATTGAGCCCAGGTCTCTGGTGCTCTGAGGAAGCAATTCTGATCACTGAATGTTCAAGGTGGTGGATGGGGTACTATTCAAGCATTGTCCGAGATGATGTCAAGTCCTCCTGAGTGTTGTTGGGGTTGCACTTGTCAGGCACGTGGAGACTATTCCATCACATTCCTCACCTGTGTCTTGTAGACAGTGCACAGGCTTTGGGGAGTCAAGAGATGATGCACTCTCTGTATATCTCTATTCTCTGCATATCTCTTTCTCTGACCTGTATTTATATGGTGAGTCCAGTTGAGTTTCTGGACAATGGTAACTCCCAGGATGTTGATAGTGAAGGATTCAGTGATTGTATTGCCATTAGATGTCAAAGCTGTGATTGCTAGATTCTCTGTAGTTTGAGATGATTCTATTGTGTGGAATGAATGTTAGTTCACGTTAGTTTCCACTTGTCGGCCCAAACCGAGATATCTTCCAGGTTTTGCTGCAAATGGACACAGATTGCTTCAGTAACAAATTATGCTGGACATTGTGCAATCATTGGCAAACATCCCCACTTCTGATTTTATGATAGAGGAAAGATCTTTGATGAAGCTGCTGAAGAACGTCGGGCCTAGGACACTAGGAGAAAGTGGGGACTGCAGATGCTGGAGATCAGATTCGAGAGTGGGTTGCTGGAAAAGCACACCAGGTCAGGCAGCATCTGAGGAGCAGGAGAACCGACATTTTGGGCATAAGCCCTTCATCAGGGATGAGGCTTGTGGGTCGGGGCTAAGAGATAAATGGGAGGGGAGTGGGGTTGGCACGAGGTAGCTGGGATAGATGAAAGTGAGGGAGAAGGTGATAGGTCAGAGGGGGCAGTAATAGACAGATCCGGAGGGCAGTGCCGAGTGGGAGGCTTGGGACTGGGATAATGTGAAGTGAGGGGAAATGAGGAAACTACATTGATTCCGTGTGGTTGCAGGGCCCCAAGGCAGAATATGAGGCGTTCCTCCTCCAGGCGTCGGGTGGTAACGGTTTGGCGGTGGAGGAGGCCCAGGACCTGCATGTCCTTAACTGAGCGGGAGGGGGAGTTGAAGTGTTCAGCCACGGGGCAATGGGGTTGGTGAGTGCGGGTGTCACAGAAATGTTCTCTGAAACGATCCACAAGAAGGCGTCCTGTCTTCCTGATGTAGAGGAGACCACACTGGGTTCAACGAATGCAGTAGATGACATTGGGAGAGGTGAAGGTAAATTTCTGACGGATGTGGAAGGATCCCTTGGGGCATTGGACGGAGGTGAGGGGAGTGGTGTGGGTGCAGGTTTTGCACTTCCTGCAGTGGCAGGGAAAGGTGCCAGGAGTGGGGTGTGGGCTAGGACACTACCCTGAGGAACGCCCTGTCTGAGAGTATGGTTTAGGCAGGTTCAGTTGAAGCATTCAAAAGGGAATTTGAGCATTTAGGAAATATTGCAGTTACAAGGTAAAAAAGCAGAGCAGGGGAACCGTGTGAGTTGCTCTTACACAGGTCTAGCACAGACATAACAGGCTGAATAGCTTAATTCTATGCTGTAACCAGTCTCTGTTTAATTCCACAAACTGAGTGGTATTTGAGAACCAGAGAATGTCATCTGGTCTGTTCATCTATAATCAAAGTTAACTTTTCTGTAGCAGCTTAATGCAGCTGAGCAGCTTGTCACAGTATTTCAGGGCCAATTGAGAATTAACCACATTGTGCATCTGGAATCACATGCAGGACAGTAGTGAACTAGTTTGCCTTTTACAGCAACTGTCAGCAATTATATGACTGGCTGTCTATTCCATACTTTTTATGGAAGTGAAATTTCATCATGAGAATTGAACTCATAACCCAGAACACAGGCTTGGAATTCTGCATCATGGTTTTATGACATGATTACTATAACCAAATCTCTGTTCATGAGAAAAAAACGGCATTCCAGGAATCAGCCTCGTTGAATTCTTAAATAAGGCAACTAAAACCACACAGTTGTGGTCTCTCTATGGCCTTATACAGTCACAGTAACAGTTCCTTGTTCCTGAACTCAAACCCTATTGCAATGAATGCCAACATATCATATGCCTTCCTAACTGCAAGCTGCACCTTCAAATTTGCTATCAGTGACCAGTATAAAAGGGCACCAGGATCCCTTGTACATCAAAATTTCCCAGTCTATCATCATGTAAATAATAGTCTGCCATTCAGTTTTTCCTACAAAAGTGAATAATCTCACACACATCGTGTTACAGTGCACCCACAATGCAGTTGTTCACTCACCCAATTGTCCAAATCAATCCAAAGCATCTTGATTTTGCCCTGAACATTCGCCTCCCCCGAGCTTAGTATTGATAAAAATGAAGAAAAATAAGAATAGCATTTATTTTCAGATTTACTTAATAATCACCTAATGCCACAGAGCCTCTGTGGGGGATTGTGAAATCGTAACTGTTGGACTCTGGATTACTGAGCCAATAACATTAGCACTACACTGTCAAGTTGTTTCAAATATGCTGCACTACTGGAGGTGCTACCTTTCAGATAGGACTTTCAACCAAGGCCCTAACTATTCTTATGTGGACGTTAAAGGTCTCTTTGAAAAATAGCATGGCCATTGTTCCTGATGAATGTTTACCACTCGATATCACTAGGATATGATTATTGTTTCAATCACATACTGCAGGGGGCCACGGAGAGAGAGAGAGAGAGAGAGAGAGTCATGACTTCGGCACTTACATTAGAGCCTAGGAGCAGTCACCTGCACGGAAGAATAGATCGAGGAGTGCTTAAGGATCTGTAGTGTTTCCCGAGAAAGAGAGAGAGAGAGAGAGAATGAATTTGGTGGTAGCAGAATGAGTAATAAGGCTTTGGGCCAGCACCTCATTGCATTGGATGATGAAGATTTGGAATCAGACGATGATTTAGAATCTGACGATGAGGATGTCAGCACGTTGAAGAACACAGTAAAGCAGGCAGTTAAACGACCAGCTACTGGTGCACCCAAAATAATGCAGGAGAAGAAAATGAAAGTGGAAGATGCTGATGATGATGAAGAGGAAGATGATAACGAGGACGATGAGGAAGAGGATGATGATGAAGAAGGAGCAGTGACCCCAGCAAAAAAGCTTCTTGAGAAAACTCCACTCAAGGTTACCCCTGAATCGAAGGGGACTCCCAAGCAAAATGACCAAACACCCACCAAATCTACACCAGCTAACAAGCAGCCCAAGACTCCAGAATCCAGCAGTAAATCCAAAACACCCAAAACCCCAAAGGTCCCACTGACCACAGAAGAAATCAAGACCAAGTTGAAGACATCTTTGGAAAAAGGTGTTGATCTGCCCAAACTGAAGTCCAAATTCATAAAACTTGTGAAAAATGGCTTCAAGGTGGAAGACCCAAAGATCATTAAAGAACTCTGGGCATGGCAACAGGCAATGGATGTGAAGTAGAAAAATGTTTTGTATGTGCAAAAATGTTTACATGCTCCAATCATTATAAATTAACCAATGTGTTTTATAAAAACAAAAGTAAGGTTTTGGCTCAGGAGGCTTTGGAGAGCAGTGGCACAGCAAAACCTATAGGTAAGCTCAGGTAAAGTCCTTTTAACTTTCCTCTTTAGACTTACAGCAATTGAGATGGCAGTTAGGTCAGCTGTATGTTCCTCCTGCAGGATGTGGGAGCTCAGGGAGACTTCCATCGTCCCTGATGCCTACACCTGTAGGAAATGCACCCAGCTACAGCTCCTGGGAGACTGTGTTAGGGAGTTGAAGCTGGAGCTGGATGTACTCAGGATTATCCAAGATGGTGAGTGCTTCATAGTGAGGTGGTCACACCTGAGGTGCAGGCAGAGAGCAGCTGGGTTACCACCAGAAAAGGCAAAGGGAGTAGACAAAGAGTGCAGGAAACCCCTGTGGCCATTCCCATTGAAAACAAGTATACTGATTTGGATACTGTTGGAGGAAATGGCTGTTCAGAGGAAAGCAGCTGCAGCCAGGTGATTGGCACTATGACTGGCTCTGAGGCACAGCAGGAAAGGGTAAAGATAAATAGGACCTTTGTGATAGGAGACTTGATATTTAAGGGGACAGACAGAAGATTCTGTGACCACAAATAGAAATCCAGGATGGTGTGTTGCCCCGTAGGTGCAAGGGTCCAGGATGCCTCAGAACGGCTGCATAACATCCTCAAGGGGGAGGGGGAGGGGGAGCAGCCAGACGCCATTGAGCACGTTAGCGCAAATGATATATGTAGAAATAGGGATGAGGTTCTGCGGAATGGTTATGGAGAGCTAGGAAAAAGGTTAAAAATGAGGACATATGCTGGTGAGAGTAAGAACAGGAGGATATGGCAAATGAACACGTGGCTAAAGAATTGGTGCAGGGGGGGAGGGATTCAGATTTTTAGATCATTGGGTTCTTTTCTGGGGCAGAGGTGACCTGGTCAAGAGGGACAAGTTGCATGTGAACTGGAGGGAGACCAATATTTTGGCGGCCAGGTTTGCTAATGCTATAAGGGAGGGTTTAAACTGGATTGGCGGGGGGGGGGCATGGGATTCCCAACAGCAGGGAGGCAAGTGCAAGGCTGGAAGGAGACACAGTGATCAGAAATATTAAGTTGTAGAAACAGGTCAGGCTGGAACACGAGAAGGAGCAAGGAATGCCTGTTGGATCAAATTGCATCTATTTCAATGCGAGAGAGCTGACAAGTAAGGCCGATGAACTCAGGGCATGGATAAGTACATGGGACTAGAGTATTATAGCCATTACAGAACCATGGCTAATGGAGGGATAGGACTGGCTACTTAATGTGCCAGGATACAACTGCTTTAAGCGGGACAGAGATTGTGGAAAGGGGGAAGGGGAGTTGTATTTTTGATTACGGCGAGTATCACGGCAGTAATCACAGATGAAATAACTGAAGGATCATCCAGTGAGACTTTGTGGGTGGAGCTAAGAAATAAGAAAGGAATGGTGACATTATTGGGGTTGTACTATCGGCCCCCAAATGGGAGTTAATGGGAATTAGAGGAACAGATACGCAGGGAGATTGGGGAGACTTGCAGGAGCAATAGGGTTGTTATAATAGGGGATTTTAGTTTTTCCTAACATGGACTGGGACTGCCGTAGTGTTAAGGGCTTAGATGGGGTGGAATTCGTTAAGTGCGCTCAGGAAAGTTTCCTCAAGCAGTATATAGAGGGTCCTATTCAGGAAGGGGCAAAATTCAACCTCCTCTTGGGAAAAAGGGCAGGACAGGTGACTGAGGTGAGAGTGGGGGAGCACTTTGGGACCAGTGACCGTAGTTCTATTCATTTTAAAATAGTTATGGAGAGGGACAAAACTGGTCCATAGGTTCAAGTTCTAAAATTGGGGCAAGGTGAATTTTGACAGGAGCTTGCAGGGAGTAGTTTGGAGTAGTTGGAGTAGTTTGTTTGCAGGCAAAGGGACCTCTGGCATTTGGGAGGCCTTTAAACGTGAGATAACTAGAGTTCAAGGTCTATATGCTCCTCTGAAGGTGAACGACATGGTTGATAAGAATAGGAACCCTGGATGACAAGAAACCTTGAGTTTTTGACCAGAAAAAAGGAGGAGGCACAGCTCAGGTACAGGCAGCTGGGATCCAGGGAATCCCTGGAGGTATGCAAGGAATACAGGATTTTACCAAAGAAGGAAATCAGGAGGGTCAAAAGGGGTTATGAGATAGCCTTGGCTAAGATGATTAGGGTGAATCCAACGAGAAGGATTAAAGGAGAGGGAATAACGAGAGAGAGAATAGGACCCCTCAAGGACCAAAATGGACATGTATGTGTAGAACCACAAGAGATGGGTGAGATCCTCAATGAATATTTCTCCTCTGTGTTTACATGGAGAAAGACATGAAGCCTTGGACACTTAGTTGTCATAACATGGGGACAGTCCATTTCAGAGTAGAGGAGGTGTTGGATGTTTGAGAATGTATGAATATGGATAAATCTCCTGACCCTGACCAGATATATCCAAGAGCTAGTGAAGAAATTGATACTTTTGCATCATCGTTAGCCACGGGTGAGGTCCTGGAAGACTGAAGGATAGCGAACTATAGACCAGTGAGCCTAACATCTGTGACAGGTAAGTTACTTGAGAAGATTCTGAGAGATAAGATATACATGCATTTGGAAAGACAGAGC
The DNA here is from genome assembly GCF_004010195.1 of Chiloscyllium plagiosum. Classification (NCBI taxonomy): domain Eukaryota; kingdom Metazoa; phylum Chordata; class Chondrichthyes; order Orectolobiformes; family Hemiscylliidae; genus Chiloscyllium; species Chiloscyllium plagiosum. Next base: position 3,309,746 of record NC_057724.1, read on the forward strand.
TTGATTAGGAATAGTCCGCAAGGTTTTGTGCATGGGAGGTCATGCCTCACAAATTTGTTAGTGTTCTTTGATGAAGTGAGCAGGAAGTTTGATGAGGTCAGGGCAGTAGACAAAGTCTATATGGATTTCAATAAGGACTTTGATAAGGTTTCACCTGGTAAACTGTTTTCGAAGGTTAGATCACATGAAATCCAGCGGGAACTGTCAAATTGGAAACACAATTGGTTTGATGGTAGGAAGCAGAGTGGAAGGATGCTTATCAGACTGGAGACCTGTGACTAGTGGAGTGCCTCAGGGGTCGGTACTGGGCTTGTTGCTGTTTGTTTTTGATATCAATAATTTGGATGAGAATGTACAAGGCACGATTAATACATATGACACTAAAATAGGTGGCATCATGAACAGTGAGGATGGTTATCAGAAATTGCAGCAGGACCTTGATCAGCTGGGGATGTGGACCGAGAAATGGCAAATGGAGCTTAATATAGATCAGTGTGAGGTCTTGCGTTTTGGAAAGTAAAATCAAGGTAGGTGTTTCATGGTGAATGGCAGGGCCTTAAGAAGTGTAGAGGAACAGAGGGACCTTGGAGTTTAGGTGCACGGTTCTCTGAAAGTGGAGACCCAGGTAGACAGGGCAGTGAAGAAGGCTTTTGGCACAATGGCCTTCATCAGTCAGGATATTGAGTGTAGAAGTTGGGAAGTTATGTTGCAGTTGTACAGGACATTGGTGAGGCCACACTTGTAGTATTTTGTTCAAATTTGGTCACCTTGCTTTAGGGAGGATGTTATCAATCTGGAAAGAGTGCAGAAGAAATTTGCAAGGATGTTGCCAGGACTTGACAGCCTGAGTTATAGGGAGAGGTTGGACAAGCGAGGACTTTTCCCTTTAGAGCGTAGGAGACTGAGGGAGGATCTTATAGAAGTGTATAAGATCATGAGAGGCATGGATAGGGTCTTTTTCCCAGGGGTGGGGAAGTGAGGACGAGAGGGCATCAGTTTAAGGTTAGAGGGGAAAGAATAAAAGGGAATCTCTTTTATACAGAGGGTGGTACACATATGGAATGAGCTGCCAGCAGAAGTGATTGAGGCGGGTACAGTAACAACATTTAAAAGGCATTTAGACAAATACATGGATAGGAAAGGTTTAGAAGGAAATGGGCCAAGTGCAGGGAGATGGAGATAGTGTGGATGGACATTTTGTTCAGCACGAACCAGTTTGGGCCAAAGGGTCTGTCTATATGCTGTATTTTATGCTCGTCATGTGAACTTGCTGTCAATAATGTGGCTGATGTATTTCCTCCAGTGAAGAGGGGTTTATTTTCCAAAGTCTTTTGTCAGTCCAGAGCTCTTTGTGACATCCTGAGGTCATGAAAGATGTTATACAAATACCCTGAGACCATGAGATACTGGAACAAAATTTGGCCATTCAGCCCATCAAGTCTGCTCCATAATTTGATCATGGTTGATATGTTTCTCAACCCCATTCTCCTGCCTTCTCTCAGTAACCCTTGATCCCCTTACTAATCAAGCCTGTATCTATCTCTGTCTTAAATACACTCAATGGCCTCCACAGTCCTCTGCAGTAATGAGTTCCACAAATTCACCACCCTCTGGCTGAAGCGATTCCTCCACATCTCAGTTCTAGAGAGTCATCCCTTTACTCTGAGGTTGTGCCCTCGCATCCTAGTCTCTGCTACTGGTGGAAATATCTTCTCCATATCCACTCAATCCAGGCCTCTCAGTAAGTTTCAATCAGATCCTCCCTCATCATTCTAAACTCTATCAAGTACAGACCCAGAGTCCTCAATTATTATTCATATGGCAAGCCCTTCATCCCCAGGATCATTCTTGTGAACCTCCACTGGAGCCTCCCCAAAGCCAGCACATCCTTCCTTAGATATGGGGCCCAAAATTGCTCACAATATTCCAAATCCGTTCTGACCAGAGACTTATATAGCCTCAGCGGTACATCCCTGCTCTTGAAATGAATGCTAACATTGCATTTGCTTTCCCAACTGACAACTGAACCTGTATGTCAACCTTAAGAGAATCGTGAACTAGGATTGGCAAGTCCCTTTGTTCTTCAGATTTCCAAAGCCTTTCCCCATTAGAAAATAGTCCAAGCCTCTATTCTTCCTAAGTGCATAGTGTCACACTTTCCCACATTATATTCCATCTGCTACTTCTTTGCCTACTCACCTAGCCTATCCAAGTGCTTCTGCAGTCTTCCTGCTTCTTCAACACTACCTCTCCCTCCACCTAACTTTGTATCATCTGTAAACTTAGCAACGATGCTCTCAATTCCTTTGTCCAGATTGTTAACATATAACATGAATAGTTGTGATCCCAACACTGACCCATGTGAGACTCCACCAGCTGCCCTTCTGAAAAAGACCCTTTTATCCCCACTCTCTGCTTTCTGCCAGTCAGCCAATCTTCTATCCATGCCAATACCTTGCTCCTAAGACCATGGGCTCTTATCTTATTTAGCAGCTTCCTCTGCGGCACCTTGTCAAAGGCCTTCTGTCATCCTCTTACTATGTCTCTTCTTCCTTGAGATGAATTTCTGTGACTTTGAATTACCCGAGAAACTCCTGCCATTGCTGATCCACCATCTTCCCTGTTACAGTCTCCTTCCAATCAACTCTGGCCAACTCCTCATCCATGCTTTTGTAGTTATGCTTTTGCAAATTGTAATACCATTACATCTGGTTCCACCTTCTCACTCTTAAACTGCAGGGTAAATTCTATGATATTATGTTCACTGCTTCCTAGGGGTTTCTTTACTTTCAGCTCCCTAATGATCTTGGCCTCGTTACACATCATCAAATCCAGAATTACCTGCTCCCAGTGGATCTACTCCAGCCTGCTCCAAAAAAAATCATCTCGTAGACATTTCACTAATTCCTTTCCTTGGGATCTGCTACCAACCTGATATTTCCTGTTACCTGCAGATTGAAGTCTTCCATGGTTGCAGTAATAGTGCCTTCCTCATATGCCTTTTTAATCTCCTAATTGATTTTCTTTGTCACATCCTGACTACTGCTAGGAGGCCTGTAAATAACTCCCATCATGATCTTTTTTCCTTTGCAATTACAAGTCCTTCTTTTCTTTCTATTTACAAATCAGGAATAGTCAGGAATTCCACATAAATTGAAACCCAAAGATGTAAAGACCTAGCAGTGGGAAAGCTGGATGAGGTCAGGTGGGAGTCCCAGCAATGTCTCCCTGGTGCCTGCTTCTCAGAGAAGCTAGCTCTACACCCCACAGTTTAGAACTTAACAATCAAATAAAAATGTCCGAAGGGAAAGATTCCCACTCTAGCAGTCAGTGAGCATCTCACGGAGAGAGAGAGAGAGAAAACGAGAGAACTTCTCTGTCTGCCCAGAGTAGATTCCATAGGTAGAAAGAGATCTTTGCTGGATCAGCCAATGTAGATCAGATAGACAGAACTCTCCCTCCAGTGGAACAGTGTTGATCCCAGTCGAGAGAGATAGACAGACATCTCCAATCCACCAGCCTATCATTATTCAACATTGGGCATTTCAACAATGGTAGATGGTACTATCCTTATTGTTTTCTCTCAATTATAGTTAATGTTTGGCGACAGGATCTCCTTATTAATTAACGTTGGAGTAAATAAATGGATTCAGCAAATGTTAGTATGTTTGCTCAGGACTGTTCAATATTTGAAAAGTCTGATAGGTGATGGAGTAGAAGTCTCTCTCCTCCCTCTGCTGGGATTCACACTCTCCAATGAATGTTGAAGGTATAATGTTAGTATAAGTAATCATTAGCTAATGGTGAAGTAACTACTCAATACTTTTCAATATTTGATGGATTAATCATAGTGAAATTTAGAAAAATACAATCACAGTGAACATTGAGCACTAGTTTATGTTGAAGTGAGTACTTAAGAAGGAACATTCATTACTGGTCACTGTTACAGAAAGCACTCATTTACAATTCATGTTAAAATGAATGTGCTTTGCTCAATGTATGTGGACTTAATACTGACTCCAGTGTAAATAATACTAGAGCTTGGCCATTCAGGAATGAAACCTGAAGATACTTTTTCACATAAATGGTTGTGAAAATCTGTAACTCTCACTGTCTCTCTAAAGGCTGCAGCTGCTGGGAGAAAAGACTGACAGCAATAGATTTCTGTTAAGGTATCACAATCGTCTAATGAGAGCTGGGAGACAGACAAGACACAATTTCATTGAAATGAATGAAAAAGGCTCAAGGGGTTGAATGGACTCTCCATTCTAACATGTCACCGTACATTAGAGAATTGCTAATTGCTCTTAATTGTTTGCACTGAAGGAATTGTTTATTCCTGGTTAGTGCTCATTGCTATTTCAGTTTGGAGTATCTAAACACCAAGCACACATTAAGAAAGCAGCACATGCTGGACATACTCAGCCTTGAAATGAGAAAGCAGGAAGGGGAACATTGATCAGAATCAAACTCATTGCTCACAAAGCGGCAAAAAAAAACAGAATGTAATTTAAAAATTCTGGGATTGATTAAATACCTGGGCTGTTCAAGGTTTCTTATCACTTGCTGGAGGCTGGCAGACTTTCTGTGGGTGTGTTTAATGCAGAACTGAAAATCCACTTGCAGTAGGAAGTGATAAAGTGAGAAATACATGGAGATACAGCACACACAATTCATTATTAACCCCACATATCTTAGCATAAGGGCCCCATCAACTGAGGCTGGCACCAGTTTACAGCTTATGACAAGGGGAATTTTTAGCTAGCAATTGAGATATGGAAATTGGTAAACACCCTGTCAAGACTATATAACGGTGAAAAAATGCATCGCATATCATTATGGCCCATAAGTAGGTGGTTTGACTTAAAGTTGTTCCTCCAGAGACACAATATGAATTATAATGAAGAGCTCTCTGAGATTGACTTGATTCAGTGCTCAGCCTAATGTGAAGGTAGGTACAGCGGACTGCTGCCAACAGATAAATAAACATGAAGAACTGCAGATGTCAGAAATCTGAAAGAAAAATGGACTGTACTGGAGAAACACAACTTGTCTGGCAGTATCTGTGGAGAGAGAAACAGAGTTAATATTTAAGTCCAGTAAACCTTCATTTCATAGAATCCCTACAGTGTGGGAGCAGGACATCAAGTCCACACTCCCCCTCTTAAGAGCATTTGACTCAGATCCACCCCCTATCCTACTGCTGTAACTCTGCATTTTCCACGGCTAATCCATCTAGCCTGCACATCTTGGGGCAGTGAGAGTATCCAGAGGGACCCATGTAGACACTGGGCGAATGCTTAAACACTGTACAACTGCCCGAGGCTGGAATTGAACCTGGGTCCTCGGCGTTGTGAGGTAGCAGTGCTAGCCACTGAGCAACTGTGCCACCTTACGTGATATATCTAATACGTAAACTGCTCGGTTCTGACAAAGAGATTGGGTGTTTACTGAGTGTTGGATGTGCTGGGATTGAGTGGAGATTGGATGCTAGATGTTCAGAGATTGCGTGGAGATTGGGTGCTGGATGTGCTGGGATTGGGTGGTGACTAGCTGCTGGGTACGCTGGGATAAAGTGTAGACTGGGTGCTGGGTGTGTTGGGTTTGGTTGGGGACTGGGTCCTGGGTCTGCTGAGATTGGGTGTAGACTAGATGCTGGGATTGGGTATGGATTGGGTGATGTGCAGGCTGGGTCTGTCCATAATTATCACTATCTATTAAATAAGATAAGCATTATCACAACCATGAACAAATGGAGTGTTCCAAGGAGCTTCACCCTGTATCCCTGTATCTAACCTAATACTTTACTCCGTATCTTCCTGTCCTAGGAGTGTTTGGCAGGGACAGTGTGAAAGGAGCTTTACTCTGTGTCAAACTTTATGCTGTGCCTGTCCTGGGAGTGTTTGAGTGGGACATTGTCAAGGGAGATTTATTCTTTATCTAACCTAGTGATGTTCCTGTTGCTGAGAGTGACTGATTCTTTCATGGGCTCTGGAATGGAAATACTTGATTTTCAGCACTCACCCTGGACAGTTGCCTGCTGTGATTCCGTGGATAGATCTCTCACCACTCAATCTGTTGTGAGTTTGAACCTCACTCTGGGAACGACAGTGCCATCCTGAGGGAGTACTACACTGTCATAGTGCCAGTGTTTTAGATGAGGTGCTGGTGGCCATTCTGCCCTCTGAGTTAAACAATAAAGTTCCTGAGTTACTGTCTTGAAGGAGAACAGAAGGAGAACTGTCCATGTTTCCACATTAGTTATTCATTCCTCAAACAACCTCACCAGAACAGATGATCTGGTTGTTATCTCTTTATCAAGGATGGGATCTTGCCAATTGCAAATTGGCTGCCAACTTTCCTACCTAACAAAATAGGAGAAAGTGAGGACTGCAGATGCTGGAGATCAGAGCTGAAAATGTGTTGCTGGAAAAGCGCAGCAGGTCAGGCAGCATCCAAGGAACAGGAGAATCGACATTTTGAGCATAAGCCCTTCTTCAGGAACAGAATGAATAATGAAGAGGTTTATTAGGGGTAACCTGCATCCTTTCCTGAATGAGTCCTGGACAATATGATTTAGCATAGCAACAGACAAGTCTGTTAATGGTAAAGCTGTGGGGAGTGTTGTCAAACAGAGAGACCTAGGGGAGCAGGTACATTGTTCTTTGAAAATGGCATCACACATAGTCATGATTTTGAGATGCCGGTGTTGAACTGGGGTGTGCAATTTAAAAATCACACAACACCAAGTTATAGTCCAGCAGGTTTATTTGGAAGCACTAGCTTTCAGAGCACTGCTCCTTCATCAGGTAGTTGTCAATCACCTGATGAAGGAGCAACGCTCCAAAAACTAGTGCTTCCAAATAAACCTGTTGGACTATAATCCTGGTGTTGTGTGATTTTTAACGTATCACAGGTAGACAGGGTAGTGAAAAAGGTGTTTGGCACGCTTGGTCAGAGCATTGAGTGGGAGGTGGGATGTCATGTTATGGCTGTATAAGACATTGGTAAGGCCACATTTGGAGTGCTGTATACTATTCTGGTTACCCTGTTGTAGGAAAAATGTTATTACATTGGAAAGGGTGTGAAAAGGATTTACAAGGATATTACTGAGACTGAATGGTCTGAGTGACAATGAGAGGCTAGTTAGGCTAGGACTTTATTCCCTAGCGTATAGGATGCTGAGGGGTGACCTAATAGATATTTATAAAATCATGGGGGGCAGAGACAAAGTTAAAAAGCCAAGGTCTTTTTCCCATGATATGGGAATTTAAAACTAGAGGACATGATTTTAAGGTGAGAGGGTAAAATTTAAAAGGGACCTGAAGGGCAACATTTTTTTAAACATTGAGTGGTGTGGACATAGAACAAGCTGCCAAAGGAAGTGGTAGAAGCAGATACAATTACAGCGTTTAAAAAGATATTTGGGCAGGTCCATGGATAGGAAAGGTTTAGAGGGATACGACAGATGCAGGCAAATGGAACTTGTTCAGTTTAGGAAACCTGACTAGCATGGACAAGTTGAGCAGAAAGGTCTGTTTCCACGCTCTTTGACTCTAAGTCAAAAAAGGCAGAGTTTCTTACATGTGGAGAGAGGAGAAAGTGGAAGTCACTGCCACTTTGAAACAAAAAGGTGAAAGAGAAGCATTAAGTAGAAGAAGGGAATTGAGGTGTAGGTGCAGAGAGGTAACTTGAGTGAGAGGAGGCTCTGTGGAGTGTAAATACAGGTGATAGTCACTCAGAGCATTTCTCTATGTGTAGATTCAATGTAATACAAAAGGAATGCCCTTTTGGTTGTTGACATGAGATATGAATCTTGTTGTTAATGCACTGAAGTATACAATTCGAATGGGACTTTGACCCCAGGCTGAAATCATCATGTTATCTCTGCACCAGCACGTTGCAACTCGCTATTGACATGTACAGCAAGGCTGGGATTGTCTGCTTCCTCCTGTCTCGGATGTAAAGAGTAATGGATGGCTGCTAGTGAGCGACAGGGCAGCTAATCAATTACTCTGTACTGGCAATGCCACAAACCAAAAGAATGGAGTGTCAGTGGGAGTGCATACCTGAATTAGTGCTTTAATTAACTCCTGCCAATAGTTGTTTAAAGTTCTTACACTTATCAAAATGACAGATGTCAGTGCTGGGAAATTAAACATTTTATGTTTTGGCAAGAGACTGCTCTCGATGGTGAGATAGACAGTGAAGTTTCACAAAACTAGAACTTCACAGACTCCACACCAGCAATCCCCAAAAACACACACTCAGTCACACACACATATGCACACACACTGTGAGAGAGATTCAGAGGGCAAGAGGGGCTGTGAGATAGAGAGGAGAGATATACTCGAGAGGAAATGGAAGATAAGAAAGATGGAAAGATAAAGTGGATTAAGGAAGGAGGGAAGGGGAGAGATGGCAGGCATAACTACCTGTCCCATGCACCTATCACTTTGCCAGAAAACAGGACCAAACCAGATCTGGTAACTATTAGGAGGCATGTCTCAAATTGGTTACTCACCAAAGCCAATGAGGTGTGGTCACCATTACAGCGTGGTCCTAGTTCAGCCACTTGCTTTTATTAAAATGGCCAATTCAATTTTGACACATGGCTGTGACAAAAAAACAGCGTGCTTTAATGTATCCTTTAGGAACCAAAGAACCACTTGACTTCAACTGGACATTAGACTGCAGCAGCAGATGGTCATTCTGCCCATCTGGTCTGATACCTCGGAGTAGGCAGAGGATATTCAGGATCTCCAGGCTCTACCTTGGCTTCATTTATCCAGCTCAACTTTCACTATGTTACCGAACAAAAATCTATCCAGCACACAGATGTGAAAATTCCAATCAACTCCCAGAAACAGCCTTGTGAGGGAAAGAGTTCCATCAAGAAATATAAATATAAAAAATAGAAGAAGGAGGGAATTCAGCCTCAAGGTCTTTTCCAACATTCAATATGAACATAGCTTGTCATCCAACTGATTACCCTGTTCCAGCTTTCTCCCCACGCCCTCCAATCCCTTTAGCCTTAGGACCTACTGGACATCTAATTCCTTCTTGAAAATATTCAATTGTTTGATCTCAACTGCTTTCTGTGACAGAGAATTAAACAGGCTTTCCACTCTCTTCTTCTCGGTCCTAAATTCCATACCCAATATCCTTAGACTGTGACCCCTGGTCTGGGTTCCCCAGTCTTTAGGAATATCCTTTCTGCATTTATCCTGTCTAGTAATGTTAGAATTTTACAGGTTTCCTCCAATCAAGGAACAAAACTGCACACAGTACTCCAAGTATGATCTCTCCAAGGCCCTATACAACTGCAGCAAGACATTCCTGCTCCTGCACTTGAATCCTCTCACTACGAAGGCCAACATACCATTTTCCTTCTTCACTGCCTGCAGCACCTATGTGCTTACTTTCAGTTACTGGTGTACAAAGACACCCAGATCACCCAAATGGAGTTCAATGTAGCTAAGTGTGAGGTGATTCACTTTGGTAAGAGTAATAAAAAGATGGGGTACTGGGCTAATGGTCGGATACTTGGTAGTGTGGATGAGCAGAGGGATCTTGGTGTCCATGTACACAAATCTTTGAAAGTTGCCACCCAGGTAAATAGTGCGGTGAAAAAAGCATATGGCGTATAGGCTTTTATTGGTCGCGGAATTGAGTTCCGGAGTCCTGAGGTCATGATGCAGTTGTATAAAACTCTGGTCCGCCCGCATCTGGAATATTGTGTCCAGTTTTGGTCGCCATACTATAGGAAGGATGTGGAGGCACTGGAACGGGTGCAGAGGAGGTTTACAAGGATGTTGCCTGGTATGGAAG
>NC_057724.1:3321086-3400875 GCF_004010195.1 Chiloscyllium plagiosum
AAAATTGGAGGTGTTGTGGACAGCGAAGAAGGTTACCTCAGATTACAATGGGATCTTGATCAGATGGGCCACTGGGTTGAGGATTGGCAGATGGAGTTTAATTCAGATAAATGCGAGGTTCTGCATTTTGGGAAAGCAAATCTTAGCAGGACTTATACACCTATGGTAAGGTCCTAGGGAGTGCTGCTGAAGAAAGAGATGTTGGAGTGCAGGTTCATAGCTCCTTGAAAGTAGAGTCACAAGTAGATAGGATAGTGACGAAGGCATTTGGTATGCTTTCCTTTATTGGTTAGAGTATTGAGTACAGGAGTTGGGATGTCATGTTATGGCTGTACAGGACATCGGTTAAGCCACTTTTGGAATATTGCATGCAATTCTGGTCTCCTTCCTATCGGAAGGATGTTGTGAAACTTGAAAGGGGTCAGAAAAGATTTACAAGGATGTTGCCCGGGTTGGAGGATTTGAGCTATAGGGCGAAGTTGAATAGGCTAGGGCTGTTTTCCCTGGAGCATCAGAGGCTGAAGGGTGACCTTAAAGAGGTTTGTAAAATCATGAAGGGCATGGATAGGGTAAATAGACAAGGTCTTTTCCCTGGCATAGGGGAGTCCAAAACTAAAGGGCATAGCTTTAGGGTGAGAGGGGAAAGATAAAGAAGAGATCTAAGGGACAACATTTTCACGCAGAGGGTGGTGCGTGTATGGAATGAGCTGCCAGGCGAAGTGGTGGAGGCTGGTAAAATTGCAACATTTAAAAGGCATTTGGATGGGTATATAAACAGGAAGAGTTTGGAGGGATATGGAATGGGTGCTGGCAGGTGGGAATAGATTGGGTTGGGATATCTGGTCAGCATGGACAGGTTGGACTGAAGGGTCTGTTTCTGTGCTGTACATCTCTATGACTCAATGATTCTAAATGAAGGAATGCAATTCCCAAACTTTATTCATCTGACCTTAGGTGTTCAAGTACTTGAAATGGGCTCGAAACCACAACCAGCAGTTTACAAAGGACAAGTGGCTCAAAGCTATTCCCATTTAACAAGAGAAAACTGTGCCAGTTCAAACTAACTTCAAGTGAATTTAGGCACAAAACTGATTGTAGTTTCGGTTTATATAATGTATCCGGTGGGGATCATTGCATTCTCTGTCTGGAGGTTATTTGTGACTGTAGTGGGTGTTCCAGCAGATGTCATTGTTTGCAGTTGCATGACATGACTGCTGATAGCATCCACACTGAAAGATTAATGACTCTGACACAGTTTACCACAAGCTTACAAAGTGTAAATGAAAAGTCCCTTCCTGAGGAACACTACAGCTACAACATTGGCATCTTCCCGACAGTATTAAAAATTGTTCAGGTATGTGCTATATACAGAAAGTGGGACAAATACCACCTGTCCAATTACTGTCCCATCAATCTACTCTCAATCATCAGTAAAGTGATGGAAGGTGTCATCAACAGTGCTATCCAGCAGCACCTGCTCAGCAGTAGCCTGCTCAGTGACGCCCAGTTGGGGTCTACCAGGACCACTCAGCTCCTGCCCTCATTACAGCCTTGGTTCAAACATGGAGAAAAGAGCTGAATTCCAAAGGTGAAGTGAGAGTGACAGCCCTTGACATCAAGGCCCCATTTGACTGAGTGTGGCATCAAGGATTCCTAGCAAAACTGGAGTCAGTGGGAATCAGGGGAATATCTCTCCCTGATTGGAGTCATACCTGGCACATAGGAAGAGGGTTGTGATTGTTGGAGGTCTGACATCTCAGCTCCAAGTCATCTCTGCAGGAGTTCCTTAGGGTTTAGGCCTGGGACCAAACATCTTCAGCTGTTTCATCAGTGACCCTCCCTCCATCATAAGGTCAGAAGTGGGGATGTTCAGTGATGATTGCACGATGTTCAGCACCATTCATGATTCATCAGATACTGAAACGTACTGTGTTCCTAATGCAGCAAGACCTGGACAATTTCCAAGCCTGGGGTGATGAGTGACAATTAGCATTCATACCACATAAGTGCCAGGCAATGGCCATCTCCAATAAGAGGGAATCTAATCATAGTCCCTTGGTATTACAGTCACAGACTCTTTCTTTGCCACCATCCTAGGACTATCTATTGACAGGAGACTGATATGGTCCCACCATGTAAATATGATTATAGGAGCAGGTCAGAGAATGGAATTTCTGTGGTGAGTAGTTCACCTCCAGACTCCCCAAAGTCTATTCAACAGCTATTAAACACAAGTCAGGAGTGAGATGGAATACTCCCCACTTGCCTGGATGAGTGCAGCTCCAACAACACTCAAGACACTTGACACTATCCAGGACAAAGCATTCTGCTCAATTGACACCACGTCTAAAACATTTGATTAGATTAGATTACTTACAGTGTGGAAACAGACCCTTCAGCCCAACGAGCCCACATCGACCTTCCGAAGAGCAACCCACCCAGACCCATTCCCCAACATTTACCCCTTCACCTAACACTATGGGCAATTCACCTGACCTGCACATCTTTGGACTGTGGGAGGAAACCGGAGCACCCGGAGGAAACCCACACAGACACTGGGAGAATGTGCAAACTCCACACAGACAGTCACCCGAGGCGGGAACTGAACCCGGGTCTCTGGAGCTGTGAGGCAGCAGTGCTAACTACTGTACCATCGTGCCGCCCTCTCTATAACCAATACCCAGTAGCAACAGTGAATGCCATCAACATAATGTAATGCAGAAATTCACCAAATCTCCTTTGACAACATCACAGACACTATCTCCTAGATGGACAAAGGCATCAGGTCCATGGGAACACTATTCCTCTCCAAGTCACTCACCATCCTGACTTGGGAATATATTGCCATTCCTTCAGTGTCACTGGATCAAAATCCTGGAAATCCCTTTCAACTAGCCCTGTCGATGTCCCTATGCCCCAAGGACTGTGATGGTTTGGACTGAAAACCCTACCACCACCTTCTCCATACTAATCTATTAATCTCCTCCCGTAGACTACATATACTCTCCACCTTCTGGACTCCATCCATCCATCCTATGAAAGCAACCACCCCAACACACACAAAAGAAGTTGCATCAAGACACTGATCAAAAGGGCCACAACACACTGCAGTACACCAGAACTGCAAAAAGAGGAAGAAGAACACCTATACAATGTATTCGCCAAAAACGGATACCCCCACAATTTCGTCAACAGATGCCTAAGGGAAAGACAACGGAATGAGGACATGCCAACGAAATGACATGACCAGCTATCCTTAGTAGCTACACACTCAGATAACAAGCAACATGAGTTCGACTGGGACAACACTACTATTATCGGACAAGCCAAACAGAGAACAGCCAGGGAATTCCTAGAGGCATGGCACTCATCCACTGATTCAATCAACAAGCACATCGACCCAATGTACCGGCCACTGCAGCAGACAGCTAGAACTGACAACCGGAAGCGGCAGATACAAATTGCTATAAATGCCGGAGGAAACATCACAGAAGCGCTTCACAGGAGGCTCCCAAGCACTGAGGATGTCACCGAGACAAGGGACGAAACATCTGCAACACAAATTCCCAGCTCGGCGAACAGAACCACAACAACGAGCACCCGAGCTACAAATCTTCTCCCAAACTTTGTCCATCCATCCATTTAACCTTCTTCCACAGTGAACATACTTTATCCTATAATCAATCTGATCTCCAGAAAGTACTTGCTAGCATAATATTCTGTGCTCTCCCTGCTCATATCAACTTTTTATTCTCAGAGATTAATAACTTTTTGTTCTTTTTCTATTGCCTGGGCTTCTTAAGGGTGATATATGAGCCACTAAAAGAGAGACAGAAACGAGTATATTTCTCATGGTTGCTCTGATGTCCAAGTGGGGTGTTATTCACCAAGGAGAAGAGTTACAGTCCTGACTCAATCAGAGAATCTAGAGAATGGTTTTAGCATGACTGAAAGGCATTGTCCCATTGGGTCTACATTGGTTTTCTATAAGAATAATTCACCAAATCCCATTTCTCTTTTCTTTCTCCACATCCCTGCAATTTATTCTCTCTCCAGGTATTTACCTAATTCCATTCTGAATGCCTTGACTGACAGGGCCTTGACACACTCTCAGGCAGCATATTCACATCATAAACACTCACTGAGTAGAAGAATATTACCTCATGTTGCCATTGCTTCCACTAATCTTAAATCAATGTCCTCTGATCCTGAATCCTTCCAAAAATGTGAATAGTTGAGGAGTGAAGAGTCAGTTACCATGCAGTAGGAGGCATTCAGATCATATCTCCCTGTATACTCTGGCCAGGTCCCAATCAAATTCTTGCCAAGTAAATCAGTGATAATATTCTGGTGCTATCTAAATGTAGCTGAAATTAGGTACATGGATTGCATTTACTTGGAGACCTCTGGGGCGTGTTTGTTTACAGCTAAACTGTACAATATGGAGTCATCTTTATACACAGCCTATACCTGGGGTGTTACAGTGCAGACAGCCTGTGATCATGTGGCAACTCTGGAATACTTGGCTCATACATATGTTGTAATCTTAAAGGGATATTATTCCAAAAATAATAATACAATAACAGCAATCCCAGCTTCTCACAGAGCTGAGATGAATCTGTACAATTAACCTCCACTTTGTCTTTGCGTGAAGCACAACAGACGCCAGACCGTAAAGATCTGGGGAAAATGGTTGCACAGCCTGACAGATGGGGTCATATTGGGGTTTCTCTATTGTTCAGGGGAAACAGCCTGAGACAATCTCCCTCTTCTGTGTCAGGGTGGTCTGTGAATGGGAGGCCCCATACATCAACAGTAGTCGCACCTGACTTGGAGACAAGAGCAATATCCCTGTGGATTAATCAACTAATCCACAGGTGCAGGTACAGAAGGCGGAGCCCTGACTCAAGAATTACAGGAGGCCACAGCCAAAATCCATTGGCAACAAAGGACAGTGCGCCAGCTACAGGACTTCAGTTATTGCCTCCAGGTGTAACACTTGAACAACGCACACTATACGTGTTTTGATGCCAATGATATTACCATTACATTCAGATCCAAAAGAGAATAAAGGCATTTCTATGTTTGTCTGTCACAGCATGGACTTCACAAACCAACGGTCCTACGAACAAGAATTGCTCAGATTGGTGTGAGTGGTCAAGACTCCTTCACACCAACAACTGGCATTGACCATTCAAGTAATGGTAATATCGTTGTGCATTGTTCAGGTGTTACACCTGGAGGCAATAACTGAAGTCCTGTAGCTGGCCCACTGTCCTTTGTTGCCAATGGATTTTGGCTGTGGCCTCCTGTAATTCTTGAGTCAGGGCTCCGCCTTCTGTACCTGGGCAGAGACCCTCTGTTACCCCCTTGGATGTGATGGCTGCTGTTCTGTCATTGCACCAAATCTTGGTTCACCAAGTACCTCCAGTGTTATTTAGCTGGACATCTGTCAGTAGTCCTTCAACTCCAAAGACTATAAGCTGTGAGCATATACTGTATGCAAATTAAGACCATAAGAAATAGGAATAGGAGTAGTCTATTCGGCCCCTCAAACATGCTCCACAGTTCAATAGGAACATGGCTGATCTGACACTCTTCAAGTCCACTTTCTTGCCCTTCAGTCTTTGTAATCTCCAGGTTTCCAAAGACCATGTATTTTGTCCTGAACAGGTGCAACTTCAGGGTATTAAGGAGAGAACTCTAGAATTTTGACTCTGACATTGAAGGAATGGCAATACATTTCCAAGTTAGGATGGTGAATGGCTTGGAAAGAACTTGCAGGTGGTGGTGCTCCCATGCATGTGCTGCCCTTATCTTTCTCGGTGGCAGAGGCTGTAGATTTAGAAGATGCTGTCTAAGGATCTTTGGTGAGCTACCGCAGTGCATCTTGTAGATGGCAGTCATTACCGCCACTGTGCATTTGTGTTAAGCGAGTAAATATTGAAGGTATTGGATAAGGCGTCAATTAATTAGGTTACTTTAACCTGGATTGTGTTGAGATTCTTGAGTATTGTTGGAGCTGTGCCCATCCAGGTAAGAGGGGAGAATCTGTCACATTCCTGACTTGTGCCTTATAGATAGTAGACAGAGGAGTCAGGACATGCCACCGATTGTTATCCTCAGACTTGCTCTTGTAAGCACATTATTTATGATCCAGTTCAGTTTCTGGTCAATGGTAGCCCCAAGATTAATAGTCAATTCAGTGTTGGAAATGTCATTTAATATCAAAGGGTAATCTCTCTCATTGGAGATGAATGTTGTCTGGCATGTGTGTGTAGGGAAAGTTACTTGTCATTAATTAGCCTTAGCATGGATATTATCTAGCTATGACTGCAAATGGACTGTATCTGAGGCGTAGCGAATGGTTTTGAACATTGGGCAATCATCAGGGAACGTACCAACTTCTGACCTCATGATGGAGATAAGGTCATTGATGAAGTAACTGAAGATGCTTGTGCTTAGGATACTACCCTGAGGAAGTCCTACAGAAATGTCTTGAAACTGAGATGACTGACCTCTAACATCCACAACTATCTTCCCATGTGCCAGGTATGACTCCCTCTGATTCCTTGGTAATTGCAGTTTTTTTGCTTGGATTCCTTGATGTCATGTTGAATCAAATCTGGCCTTGATGCTCAGGACAGTCACTCTAACCTCAACTCCTCGTTATTACTGAATTTTAGATTTAGATTTTAGATTAGATTTTAGATTACTTACAGTGTGGAAACAAGCCCTTCGGCCCAACAAGTCCAAACTGACCCGCCGAAGCGCAACCCACCCAGACCCATTCCCTTACATTTTCCCCTACACCGAACAGTACGGGCAATTTAGCATGGCCAATTCACCTGACCTGCACATCTTTGGACTGTGGGAGGAAACCGGAGCACCCGGAGGAAACCCACGCAGACACAGGGAGAATGTGCAAACTCCACACAGTCAGTCCCCTGAGGCGGGAATTGAACCCGGGTCTCTGGCGCTGTGAGGCAGCAGTGCTAACCACTGTGCCTCTTCCATAACCTAGATTTTTGGCAGCACATTCTGGATCCGTTACAACTCACTTGCAAGAAACAGGAACACTTATTCTTCTCCTATGGTTCTTTTTGCCAGTTCTCTTCAATCTGTGTCTTCTGTTGACTGACCTCCCACTGTCATTCTCTTCTCTGAACAATTGCCTAAAACCTCCCTAATTTTGAACATCTTCTCTGACTAAAGGAGAACTACCCCAGATCCCCCAGCCTCTCCACATTCACTGAAGTCCCTACTCATCCCTGGGCTCATTCCTATAATCCTCTTCAGCACCCGGAATGGACAATGTTTGAGATAAACAAGGGGATAAGAGGAGTATTAAATGAGACTGCTGTTAGAGATTGATACTAATTTAATGGGGTTCTTCGATCTTTTGGATCTGTGTAAAATGTAATTACCTCTCTCAGCGTCCCATGTGAAACGTTACCGCTAATTTAAAATGATTTGTTAGTGTTTGGAGGGAGGTGAAGAGCTGATTTCGGCAGTTAAACTGCTTGAACTGTGCTTAAATTCTGTGGAAATGATCGGAGAGTTGTGATTTATGTGTTTCTAGAATGAGCAGCCAGCTGTCACTGCAAGCAATATCGAAATGATTAATTGAGTCTGCAGATTTCTCTTTCATGACAAGGACAAAAATGAAATGCCATTAAGAAGAAACAATCATGAAGAGCCTCCTGCAAAAATATCTGCCAGAACACAATGACTGAACGAGCTCAGTACCGAATCACAAAGGCTCCATCTTCAGAATCAGTTTTCAGGAGCTCAAAATTCTGCCTATGTTTTATGCGGAAAATGCTGACTATCAGCAAAGTGGATTTTTCTGTCTTTTGGAGAAGGCCAATCCAGTATTTGCATTATTAAAGGCTGCTGGGAGGGGGGATTGGAGGGAGGTCGTGGTTTGTGTTTTGCCCTGTTCTGCATCACTGCACAGATTTATTTAATTTGTTGGAGTTGCCTTGTTTCTGATAAACGATGCTTCCAATGAGATGATGGATGATAGTGCGGAGATTAAACACTTGCCCACATAAGCTGAAGTGTGTCAGTATCAAGGCTATATCAATAAAGATCAAAATGAGACATGGGTTTACAAACTCCTGCCGGCTGTCCTGAAGCCCTGGACTGCTAATTAAAGACCTATTGGAGCTTAGGCACTGAAGGAAACACAGCAATATGTACACAACAGACAGCCCATTCTGGGTGGCATCCATTCTACATCCCACTCTCCCTTCACTTTCATTGGAACCTCTACAACTACAGCAGGCACCTCCATGTTGACCAAGGCATGATGGTGTCCCTGGATCACACTTCTCCCCAATTGGCGATTGGCAACTTGCCAATGTCCACTTCTCAGTTGGCACTTTAGCACAGAAAGGAGCTTTAGGAGACAGTGAAGTATCAACACTGTAAAGGTGGGTGCAGGTCACTGGATGGCACAATGTCAACTTCAGGGGTGGTGCATGTGCCGACATCTTACATGTCAAGCACACTGCATGTGGTTGTGAAGCATGGGAATGGGGAAAGGAGAAAATGTTTGTGTCAATCAGGGGTACAGCAGTAATCAGTCCAGGGGCTGGCCCACAGCCTGTGATGGGGGGGGAGAAGGGGGTTGACCACAACTAGTCAGATCCCACCAAAGTCTGGTGATCATAGACATTGCAGTCCAGGAAATGGGCATGCCCAGTACCAGTAGCCAATCAGCCCAGGAAATGGCCACGCCCAGTACCAGTAGCCAATCAGCCCAGGAAATGGCCACGCTCAGTACCAGTAGCCAATCAGTCCAGGAAACGACCACGCTCAGTACCAGCAATTAATCAGTCCTGGAAATGGCCATGCCCCAGTACCAGCAGCAAATCATGCCAGGAAATGACCACACTCAGTACCAGCAGCCAATCATTTCCGGGCATGCTGAAAATCTATTTGGGGTTTTCTTTCAAATTGAGTCCAGGAGATGGGTGACAATCAATTGGGACTGTCTTGGCCATAATCAGTTGGGGGTCAAAGTATAATCCAGGGGTTTTTAAGAGTCAGCCCATGGTGCTGTAGAGGTTACAGGCAGCTCATGTTTGTGGACTAGCCTGACTTATACTTGGTGGCTGAGGGAATAACCACAGACCAAGGGGATAACTGAATAGTGTAGGATAGGGTCTGGTAGGAGAGGGACAGGAACTGCACAGTCTAGGATTGAGGGTCTGAATAGGTCATGGCCACTCAGGCCTCAACATGGGGAGGAGGTGTAGCATCAGAATGGGGGAGAGGGGTGGGGGCTGTCATTGGGGGCACAGCAAATGCAACTCAATAGGTTAACACGAAAAAGGAGTGGGAGTCACCTCATGAGATACAGGCAAAGTCAACACCTCACTATATTGATTTCAAAATGAACTACTCCCAATCAGCTTGTGATATCAGCAAAGTATCATCCAAAGTGGGGAGAGTAAGCAAGGTATCAAAAGGGCTTTCTAGCCGGAACTCTATCAATAAACGCATCAATTTAGATCCTATCTGTACTCCCTTGAAAAAAAGAACCGGAAATGACATCATTTACCTTAAGAAACCAAGACCTTAGTTTCACTGGAGACGCTCATTGATGATGTTAGCTAGTATGGTGACGAAACATCTGAAAATAAACCTTCAATCTCAGCGAGTTAACTTACATACTTATCATCAACCTGAGCTACAAACCTTCTCAAAAATTGCTAAAAGGGTGTGATTTTCAGGGCTGAAATATGAAGCCTCCTGAAACATTACTGCAGGATTCCAATGATTACCCAGTATTACCCCATTGGTCTCCCACTCACAGTTCAACAGAATGCTGGAATTTTCAACCTCAAGTCTTATCTGCCCCGGAGGTGCATTATAACACAACAGATCAGATTTGTTATAGAATATTTCCAACCCATTCTGATTTCAGCTCATTGATTAAGAGGACAGTATGCCTCTGTTGGTATTTTAAAGTCAATGGAGCAATGCACATTCAGTCAGTAGCTCACCTTCCTCAGTGGCCAAGGTGCATGGCTTCTTGGATTGTTAGCCATTTGCAGCTTCACACATTGTGAGGATGGGGATCGTGTTGGAGGATTTGGCCAAGGAGCTCATCCAATCCAATTAGACACCTCTTTAGGCTACTTTACATGAATGATTAATGTCCGTGGGAAGGTTAATTGTCAGCCTGATGTTAATCTTGTAGTTGTATGTATCTACAAGCTGCAATGAGGTGGGTGGCAAGGTGCTGTGCTCTTCACAAACGCTGGATCAAATGGAGTGTGTGTTCCCTGGGGCTTTAGCTAGGTATAACAACACTTTTTAAGTCATAACCTGGAGCTTCATGGGAAAGAATGTCATGGTTAAAGAATCCCCTTACTAAGACTGCGTACTCTGTCTCACACATATCTTCCCATCCAGAAGTGTAATTGGTGCAGCTGGAAGCTGACTTTGATTCCTTGGGAACCATTTCATAGCTTCATGGGGATACTAGCAGAGGCGAAGGAAGTGGCTGCTGGTTTGCAACATTTGAAGTGATGGGGTCAGCCTGACTTTTAACTATGTCACTAGAGCCTTCAATCCCGGAAGACCCCACTGTGAGAACCTCTGGCTCACTGTCTACATGATTTGCCACTCAGCATCATACTTGCATCGACAACAACAAAAGAAGCATTTGATCAGGTGGGATAGTCCAACCTGGGCATTGGCATATGTGAGACCATCAACCATATTCAACAGAAGTGTTTAGAGGAGTATGGGCCAAATGCTGGCAAAATGGGACTAGATTAGTTTAGGATATCTGGTTGGCATGTACAAGTTGGTTTAAAGAGTCTGCTTCCATGCTGTACTTCTCTTTGACTCTTTGACTTCAAGATGCAAACCTCAGCCTGTGTTTCCACTTGCCAGCAAGAGTCACATTCAAGATTATAAATGACTGCAGCATTGCAGCCATGCCTCCTCAGACAACACCTTCCAAATCAACAATACTCCCATCTGAAAGGACAAGATTGGCAGATACATGGGAAACTTACCATCTGCAAGCTCCCCTCTAAGCCACTCACCATCCTGACTTGGAAATTTATTGCCGCTCCTTCACTGTCCCTGGGAATTGTGGGTCTATCTATAGCACATGGACTGGAGCGGTTCAGGAAGACAGCTTACCAACACCTTCTCAAGGGTGAATCAGGATTGGCAAAAAACACTGATACAGCCAGCTTCTTGAATTAATAAGACAGAACTGTTTTTAAGAATGGCTGAAAAGGATTTTTAAGATTTTGTATTGATTAGGAAAAGTAACAATTATAGTTTTCTTATAATAAGAAATACTGGTCCATGCGACCTGCCAAGTCAGCAACTATAGGATGTGAAAACAATGTTGCTACACACGGACAAGATTGAAGATAGGAGAGCAGCAGGGAGTATGTGACCAGCAAAAATTATAGACTCAAACTGAAAGCATAGTCAGAAAGAGGAACACACAGAATTCTTGTGAGAAGAAACAAAACACTCTCAGGAAGTGGTCAGTTTTCTGTTTTTGTCAAAGGAAAAGAGATAAGAGCTATTGGACGTCTATGTAAGTTGACCAGAAAGGTCTAACATGTGGAAAGCTGTGGGAAAATAGCAGATGCACTATAACTAAGGATGAGAGGTGACTTGGAGTGATGAAGGACGAGAGGTGACTTGATAGAGGTGTACAAGATGATGAGAGGCATGGATAGAATGAATAATCAGAGACTTTTTCCCAGGGCAGAAATGGCTATCACAAGGGGCATAATTTTAAGGTGATTGAAGGAAGGTTGAGGGGAGATGTCAGACATTTGGTTCTTTACAGAGACAGGTGGTACATGGAATGCACTGCCAGTGGTGATAGTAGAGTCAGATACATTAGGAACATTTAAGCGACTCTTGGATAGGCATGTGGATGATAGTAAAATGTAGGGTATGTAGAACAAAGAAGAAGAACAAAGACAATTTACAGCCCAAGAACAGGCCCTTTGGCCCTCCAAGCCTGAGCTGATCCAAATCTGTCGGTCAATTCCTGAGCATCTGTATCCCTCAGCTCCCCATCTACTCTGCATTTGTCCAGATGCATCTTAAATGAATCTACCATGCCTGCCTCTACCACCTCTGCTGGCAACGCATTCCAAATGACCAGCATCCTCTGTGTGAAGTACTTACCGCGTGTATCCCCCTTAAACTTTCCATCTCTCACATTGAATGCATGACCTCTCATTGTTGAATCCTTCACCCTGGGAAAAAGCTTGTCTCGATCCATCTTGTCTATACCCTTCATGATTTTGTAAGCCTCAATCAGGTCCTCCCTCAATCTCCTTTTTTCTAATGAAAACAAACCTAACCTACTCAACCTCTCCTCATAGCTAGCACCTTCCATACCAGGCAACATCCTCGTAAACCTTCTCTGCACCCTTTCCAAAGTGTCCACATCCTTTTGGTAATGTGGCGACCAGTTCTGTACACAGTATTTTAAATGCAGCCGAACCAATGTCTTGTACAATTTTAACATGACTTGCCAGCTCTTATACTCAATACCCTGTCCAAGCATACTATATGCCTTCTTGACCACCCTATCTACCTTCAGGGTATAATGGACCTGCACTCCGAGATCCCTCTGCCCATCAACTTTTCCCAAGGATCTTCTATTCATTGTATAATTCGCTCTAGAATTAGTCTTGCCTAAATGCATCACCTCACATTTGTCTGGATTGAAAACCATCTGCCACTTTTCCGCCCAACTCTCCAGTCTATCTATATCCTCCTATATTGTCTGACAGTCCCTTATGCTTTCTGCTACTCCACCAATCTTCGTGTCATCTACAAACTTGCTGATCATACCAACAGTGCCCTCTTCCAAATCATTTATGTATATTACAAACAACAGTGGCCCCAACACTGACCCCTGTGGAACACCACTGGTCACTTTTCTCCATTTCGAAAAACTCCCTTCAACTACTACTCTCTGTCTCCTGTTGCTCAACCAGTTCCTTATCCACCGAGCTAGAACACCCTGCACACCATGTGACTTCACTATCTCCATTAGTCTACCATGGGGAACCTTATCAAATGCCTTACTAAAGTCCATGTATATGACATCAACAGCCCTTTCTTCATCTATCAATTTGGTCACTTCCTCGAAGAACTCTATTAAGTTGGTAAGGCATGATTTCCCCCGCACAAAATCATGTTGCCTTTCACTGATAAGCCATTCTTTTCTAAATATAAATAGATCCTATGTCTCAGTACCTTTCCCACCACTAACATCAGGCTCACTGGTCTGTAGTTACCCGGAATACCTCTACTACCCTTCTTGTACAGGGGGACAACATGAGCAACCTTCCAGTCCTCCAGCACCTCACCTGTATTTAAGGATGCCACAAAGATATCTGTCAGGGCCCCAGCTATTTCCTCTCTCATCTCCTTCAGTAACCTGGGATAGATTCCAACCGGTCCTGGGGATTTGTCCACCTTAATAACTTCTAGCCTACCCAACACATCTTCCTAATACATAGGAGAAAGTGAGGTCTGCAGAAGCTGGAGATCAGAGCTGAAAATGTGTTGCTGGAAAAGCGCAGCAGGTCAGGCAGCATCCAGGGAACAGGAGAATCGACATTTCGGGCATAAGCCCTTCTTCAGGAAGAAGGGCTTATGCCCAAAACGTCGATTCGCCGTTCCTAATACATAGGTTAGTGTGATCTCAGATTATGATAAAAGGTTGACACATCATCAAGGGCGAAAGGGCCTGTACTGTGCTGTACTTTTCTGTTCTAACTGTGAACAGGAATATTTTTGGTTACTTAGTTGAGAAGGGACTTTTGAAAATTGCACCATTGGGACTGTTGCGATTCTATAATCAATAAACATAGCTGTCTCTACCCATCCCATCAAGTCAACTTTATATCTTGAAAATTTCAATGAAATTATCTTGAACTGTCAAATCTCCAGAGAATGCTTTGTGCAATCTCTGCCTGTAATTTAAAGCTTGAAGGCAGATATTATTGGTGAATCTATGCTATGCTCTTCTCAAGATTAATAAATCTTTCGTGAGATGCATGTCTAGAACTGCTTACAGAACTCCAAGTGCGGACAAATCAGGGCTTGTGTAGCAGAAGTGTGACCACCACCCCCTATGTATTCTAGCCCACGAAATGGAATTAATTATGCTGATTTGACCCATTCATTTATTTATTAACTCATTCATTCATATATCTGTGTTTGACCTGAAGATGGTTCCTTGCCTCACTTTCTGCTGATGCTTCCTCTAGGGATGTCCTTCTGGGAATTTCTGTCAGCAGTGGCTGGCCAACTCCTTCCACTCTCAAGGACAGGTAGAGGAGAAAGGACCCTAGTCTACCTCAGCTAAAACCTGAATTGAACTCTTACTGTTAGTGATATTCTGAATCACATGTCAACTGAGCCAACTGACCCCCACTTAGCCATAACACCTTGTAATTTTATGCTTCCATCCACAATGCTACTGATTTTTGTGTAATTGGTAAACCTGAAATGTGGTTTTCTATCCAATCTCCTAAGTCTTTAAAAGAATGGTGTGAATTGAAGTCGCCAACACATACCCTTGCAGAGTACTTATCACATTTTGACACTGAGAGCATCCACCATTCTTTTGCTTTGTCTCCTGCTGCTCCACCTATTTTAATCTAGTGAATAGCTTCAATTCCAAGAGCTTCAACATTAGCTAACAGAATCTTATGAAGGTTAGTGTCACCATGCAAACCATGTACCCATTCCCCATCATAGATTGTGTCTACCCAATTTAATCTTCTACACATCAGGCACATGGGCTTTACTGTAACCCGGGTTCACAGGTTTTCTAGCGGTTTATTGCAGGGGGTTGGTTGTAATTTAAAAGGGTGGTGTGGTGGTTCATGGTTAGCACTGCTGCCTCACAGCAACAAGAACCTGAGGTTAGTTCCAACCTGGGGCACCTGTCTGTGTGGAGTTTGCACATTCTCCCTGTGTCTGCGTGGGTTTCCTCCGCGTGCTCCAGCTTTCTCACACAGTCCAAGGATGTGCAGCATAGGTGGATTGGCCATGGGAAATGCAGGATTAAAGGGATGGGGTAAGAGGGAGGGACTGGGTGGAATGCTCTTGAGAAGGTCAGTGTAGACTTCATGAACCAAATAGACTCCTTCTGCATATTATAGATTCGACAGCCTGTATGCGAAAAGGATGGGGAGTAAATTTTGGTCTTGCCAGCGATGGTCTCATCCCCTAAAAACATTGCTTTTTCTTAAAATTCCAATATCATGGGCTATATTCATCAATTTGGCCTCCTCCATTGGGTACATACACTCTGCCTTATTCTGTACCACAACACCCACTTAATCTCCACTTCCAAAAGAATTAAAGCTCCTTCACCTAAACCAACCAGTTGCCCATATTTGTGCCAGGTGAACATTAAGAAGTATTAGTGTTTGAACTCTGGAACATCCTGACAGTACTTCCACCTGTGCCAAGTGATGGAGCAGTACAAGTGGGACACCATAGAGCCATAGTGCATAGGTAATGAAGGAAGTTTGGGAAGATAATGTGAGCATAATCTCCAGGACTCACTGAGAGAAACCCTCGTTGAAACACACCAAAATTTAGACTTGGCCACTTTCTGGTAAAATTCAGCCCTAGCTTTCAGTTCCAGATTTATTAATGAATTCAATTTAAATTTCACCATCTACCATGATGGAATTTGAACACATATCCAAACATTTACCTGGTCCTCTGCATCCTAGATCAGTGATATTACCAATATGCCACCACCTTCCCTGAGAGAATTATCTCCAAGAGCATTACAAAGAACATTAGTGGGCGGCATGGAGGCACAGTGATTAGCACTGCTGCCTCACAGCGCCAGAGACCCGAGTTCGATTCCCGCCTCAGGCAACTGACTGTGTGGAGTTTGCACATTCTCCCCGTCTCTGTGCAGGTTTCCTCCCACAGTCCGAAAATGTGTGGATTAGGTGAATTGTCCATAGTGTTAGGTGAAGGGGTAAATGTGGGGGGGTGGGGGGTTGCGCGTCAGTGTGGACTTGTTGGGCTGAAGGGCCTGTTTCCACACTGTAAGTAATCTAATCTAAAAATGGATTTAGGAATCCTACCTTTTGTTATACATCTCTGATTATGTGGTTGTTATCCATGGTACTAGAATTAGGTCAACCCCAGCTTGGGACTCAGGCATCATTAACATTTTCTAAGTAAGTTACCTTACACAGGAATAGCTAATCCATTTTAAGAGGAAGAATATCAGGCTGCTTCCTCTTCAGTAGCAGCCTGAATCGAAGTCCTACAAGGTGATGTTGGGATGGGTGTTGGGTGAAAGTCTGCTTTACCTAGCCATCAGGAATGTCCAGAAAATAGCCCCACCAAATTTAATAGTAGCTCCAACACACAGACATGGTGTGTGAGAGATCCGAATGCTAAATTTCACATCTGACAAATGGCTACAGATAAGAACTTTTTCAATGCCAACTCCATCCCTCCTCCATCCCCTTCTCCCCCACTTCAAGCACATAAACGTAATGGCAGTGTTTAAATCGATAAACTGTTGGGTTTTATAGAAAGAAGTTACTGTTGAATCATTAATGGCTCCTAACATCCAACCACTGGATTTCTGACTCCTCGTTCTTATTTAGAAATTGTTGTTAGGCAAAGCACCATCACTGTTGTGGTGTCCATAATCCTGCCAACACAGCTCAAACTCTCAATCTCCCTAAAGTTTAGACTTTCAACACAATGGAGACCCTGCCTGGGATACCAAAAGTGGTGGACACATAGTCAGACTCACCACCGCTCAGCAAGGCACATTTCCATGGGCAGGGAGTAGGGTCCAGAATACAGTGTGGTTCACAGAGGCAGCTGGCTATTTAAATTATCAGCGGTCTACAGCCAAACTGGATTACGGTTACCTATGTTTGCGAATTCATTGAGTCTGTCAAAATCAAAACTAGAGATTGTTAAAAGTAATTGTCAAGAGGACCCCTCAAAAGTATCAGGAGGACTTGTCAAAACTGACTGTCAAAGTATTTAAAAGTCCTGTCCTTCAAATCTTTGAAACAACTGTCTGGGCTGTTTAAACTAATATCATTGTTTGTTTGTTATTTCACTGGTATTCACATAGGCTTAAGGGATTCCATTACTGCTGCATGACTGATCTTCAACCATACATTATCACAGCAGGGTTCCTGTCATGTCAATTTGATTGACAGCGCTAAATGTTTAGACACCCTTTGCAATGCAATGATAAAAGAATTCCAACACTGTTGCATATTTAAAAAGTATGTTGGTTCTTGGGAATTACATAGTCAAAGGAATGTAAAGGCACTAGATGGGTTTTAATGAATGAGACCTATTTTTTTCCAAAATACAAATTTGGGATTTTATTTAACATAGAGATTATTTTATCTCCTTTCTTCAAGGGTCATGAGTTCTGCTCATGGGTACTGGATGAGCTGGCATTGTAGATATAAGGGGAAAACATAGGTTGGCATATGCTGATGTAGAATCATAGAATTCCTACAGTGTATTTAGCCCATTGAGCCCATACTGACCATCTAAAGAGCATCCCACCCAGAACCACCTCCCTACCCTATCCCTGTAGCTGTATGTTTTCCAGGACTAATCCACCTAACCTACATATCTTTGGACAGTGGGAAGAAACAAGAGCACCTGGAGGAAATCCACACAGACAGGAGGTGAATGCGCAAACTGCACACAGACGGTCACCTGAGGCTGGACCCGAACCCAGGAAATCTTCCAGATCAGGAATTATAGTTGTCAGGATTCAAACCTGCACAGAGAATCCCCAATGGATTTCTATCTCACCACCCTCACCATTCTGCCACAACTACAAATAAGGATAAAAGTTAACATGGGCCTATAAATGTCTAAAGAGGCTGAATAAAAGATTTGAGTTGGCTTTAAGGGTATAAGGAGCTTTGGGGGAGGGGGCGTATGTGTTCAGAGCCAGATGGGACATGGCATGGATGGGAATTTTGGGAGTATAAAAGCTGGAGACTGTTTGTTTTATTCTTTATATTTCAAATATCCACACAGAGCCAACATACCGAGGCAAGACTTCTGCCAAAGCAGACCCAACATCCAGCATCCTCTGCTCTCCATGGGTTTCCCTGGATTCCCACTGGAGTCTGCTGCACTCAGAACTGAAACTTCAAAGTCCAGGCAGGCATTTTTAAAGGTAAGTTCACAAAGCCAGATGTGGTCCTGGTTCTATGCACCAGATGTAGAGAGAGAAACCCAGGCCAATGTTTCCCTAGTATATGCCACATTACCCAGTCCCTAGGTAGTAGCAGAGCCTCCAGTCTTCATGTTCCTGCTCATTACCAGTCCCTTCCTAAACCTAGTCCCCATGTAATATCTTTTACATACAACACTAATCCATTCAAACAACTTCTGATCTCTTGTCTCTGCTTTCAATCAGTGTGCATTCAAAGATACTGGTGAAAATGTGATCAAGAATTCCAGCTTCTGTAAAGTTTGTCATTTGAGCTGACAATTTGAATCTTAATTTGGTAGCCTTTGTATGGAGACAATCTCTGTCCCAAGGCAATCTTTTTCATGAGGCAGTATCATTACTGTGGTAGGATCTGGACGAAGGCATTGTCTGTACTGTCCAGACTATCAGCACTAAAGCGGTACCTGCCCTGAGGTAGAAGCTGGGGAATGTGACAGTCTCTGCACTGAGTCAGAATCAGTATTGGGTTGGTATCTGGAAGGATGCAGTTTCAATAATATACTGACATAGAATCTGCAATGAGGCCAACTCGAGTGAGTGCTCTACCTCCCTACTGAAGCGGTACCCCTGAGTTAAAGGCTTAACAGACAATCAATTTTTCAATGTATAATTTCAGTTACATCACACTGTAAATTTTTGCTATAAATTCTGTGTTAGGATTGAGCCCTCCACTACCACCTGATGAAGAAGCGATGCTCCGAAAGCTAGTGTGCTACCAATTAAACCTGTTGGACTATAACCTGGTGTTGTGTGGTTTTTAACTTTGTGTACAGAGTTATGTCTGTCTTGAGCCTGTTTCTGAACTGAGGCAGTGCCTGTACTGATGGATTCCCTGTCTGAGGCAGTGTCTGTACAGATGGATTCCCTGTCTGAGGCAGTGTCTGTACCGATGGATTCCCTGACTGAGGCAGTGCCTGTACCGATGGATTCCCTGTCTGAGGCAGTGTCTGTACTGATGGATTCCCTGTCTGAGGCAGTGACTGTACTGATGGATTCCCTGTCTGAGGCAGTGTCTGTACTGATGGATTCCCTGTCTGAGGCAGTGACTGTACTGATGGATTCCCTGTCTGAGGCAGTGTCTGTACAGATGGATTCCCTGTCTGAGACAGTGTCTGTACTGATGGATTCCCTGTCTGAGACAGTGTCTGTACTGATGGATTCCCTGACTGAGGCAGTGCCTGTACTGATGGATTCCCTGTCTGAGGCAGTGTCTGTACCGATGGATTCCTTGTATGACGCAGTGTCTGTACTGATGGATTCCCTGTCTGAGGCAGTGCCTGTGCAGATGGATTCCCTGTCTGAAGCTGTGTCTGTACTGATGGATTCCCTGTATGAGGCAGTTTCTGTACTGATGGATTCCCTGTCTGAGGCAGTGCCTGTGCAGATGGATTCCCTGTCTGAAGCTGTGTCTGTACAGATGGATTCCCTGTCTGAGACAGTGCCTGTACTGATGGATTCCCTGACTGAGGCAGTGCCTGTACTGATGGAGTCCCTGTCTGAGGCAGTGCCTGTACTGATGGATTCCCTGTCTGAGGCAGTGTCTATACAGATGGATTCCCTGTCTGAGGCAGTGTCTGTACTGATGGATTCCCTGTCTGAGGCAGTGTCTATACTGATGGATTCCCTGTCTGAGGCAGTGCCTAAACCGATGGATTCCCTGTCTGAGGCAGTGTCTGTACCGATGGATTCCCTGTCTGAGGCAGTGTCTATACTGATGGATTCCCTGTCTGAGGCAGTGCCTGTACAGATGGATTCCCTGTCTGAGGCAGTGCCTGTACCGATGGATTCCCTGTCTGAGGCAGTGTCTATACTGATGGATTCCCTGTCTGAGGCAGTGCCTGTGCAGATGGATTCCCTGTCTGAGGCAGTGTCTGTACTGATGGATTCCCTGTCTGAGGCAGTGTCTGTACTGATGGATTCCCTGTCTGAGGCAGTGTCTGTACCGATGGATTCCTTGTCTGAGGCAGTGTCTGTACCGATGGATTCCCTGTCTGAGGCAGTGCCTGTACTGATGGATTCCCTGTCTGAGGCAGTGTCTATACTGATGGATTCCCTGTCTGAAGCTGTGTCTGTACTGATGGATACCCTGTCTGAGGCAGTGTCTGTACTGATGGTTTCCCTGTCTGAGGCAGTGTCAGTACTGAGTCAGTATCTCTACTGAGGGAGTCTGTCTGCTGAGGCAGTATCTGTAATAAGTGAAAGTGTGTACCTAGACAGAGTCTGTACACTGAAGCAGGCCCTGTACACTGCAGGAGTGTCTGCCCTGTGGCACCGTCTGCTTTGAGCAAGCCGGTCTACAG
Organism: Chiloscyllium plagiosum; assembly: GCF_004010195.1. Lineage (NCBI taxonomy): Eukaryota > Metazoa > Chordata > Chondrichthyes > Orectolobiformes > Hemiscylliidae > Chiloscyllium > Chiloscyllium plagiosum. The sequence goes on from NC_057724.1 coordinate 3,341,676, forward strand.
AGGCAGCATCTGTAATGAACAGGAGTGTGTACTGAGGCAGTCCCTGTCCTGAGTCAGCATCTTTACTGAAGTAGTATGTGTCCTGGGAGAGGCCGTATGCTGAAGCAATCTCTGTAATGAGCAGGATTGTGTACTGAGGCAGCCTCACTATTGAGGCAGTATGTGTCTGGAGGTAGTCTCTGTACCCAGTGCATCTCTGCATTTTGGCAGTCCTGTCCCATGGCAGACCATGTATTGTGGCAGTCCATGCACCGAGTTAGTATATGTATAGAGGGAGTCTATACATATCGGGAGTAAATGTATGGAGGGTGTTTCTGTTCTGAGGCATTAACTATCTGGAGGCTGTCTCTGGACCAAGGGAGTGTCTATACCGAGGCAGTCCCTATGCTGAAGAAGTTTATGTACAGTCTGATTTGATTTTTGATTATTCTTTGATTTTTTTATTGTCACATGTGTTTTACAGTAAGAATATGATAAAACACAGTCAAAAGCTTTCATTTGTTGCCACAATGCAGTGCCATTTTGAATAATTTAAGAAAAAAGATACAGCTTGAACAGAGTCCATGAGTCCGAAGCCAGCTTATCACCATCAATGATATTGGCACCGTCAGCCCTCCTTCACTAGCATCAGGTGTCACCTTTGCCGCTGGGCTGATACTCATCTGCCACTGGCCTTGTTGTGCCAGACCAACCAATGTCAGCAGCATCTGTCATGCCAGCTTGGGCCTACCTCACATGACATTGCTTCTGTCGATGTAACAGATGTTGATCCCAGGTCCTGTATTTGCTCTGAAAAAGCAAGTAAGGGGTTCACTTGAGGTCCACGTGAAGCTCACTGAGAGCCGCAGCCTAGGCCAGCTCGAGATCTGTAGTAGGCCTGCCCAAGGTCTGTGCCCTGGGTCCACAGCCTGAGCCTGGCTCAAGGACTGCACCCTGGGTGTGCTCAAGCTCTGCAGTAGGCCCACCTAAGGTCTGCGCCCTGGGTCCACTCAAGGTACACATGCTGGGGTCACACCACTGTTGATGTCATTCAAGCTCAAGACAAGGTGAGAAAGTCAAAAAAGAAAAGAGGGGTTAAAAAAAAAAGAAAAGGAAGGTAAGCGTAGTAGACATGCTCTGGCACAGTACCCCTATTCCAACACCATCTTGGACCTCTGTGTTGAGACAGTCTCTGTATGAAGGCAGCCTCTGTGTTAGGCAATATCATAGATTCCCTACAGTATGGAAACAGGCCTTTCAGCCCAACAAGTCCACACTAACCCTCCAAAGAGTAACCGACCCAGACCCATTCCTTTACCCTATATTTACCCCTGACTAATGCACCTAACCTATTCATCCCTGAACACTATGGGCAATTTATCTCAGCCAATCACTTAACCTGCACATCCTTGGACGGTGCGAGGAAACCAGAGCAAACCCATGCTGACATGGGGAGAATGTGCAAACTCCACACACACAGTCACCCGAGGCTGGGGTCAAACCCAAGTCCCCAGCACTATGAGGCAGCAGTGCTAACCACTGAGCCACTGTGTACAAAGGCAGTATCTGCACTGAGGTAGTATCTGTATTGTAAAATACCTGCACTGAGGCAATCTTTGTGTTGAGGCAATAACTATGCTGAGAGTGATTCTGCACTGAGAGTGTCTCTACATTGAGGCTGTATCTGCACTATGGCCGTACCTGTGCTGTGGCTGTACCAGTTCTAATGTCATAGGTGTCATGTGCATTCCCTGTATTAAGGGTCTCTTTGTGCAGTAGTAGTATCTGTACTGAGGCAGTCCCTGTACTGAGCCGATATTTGTACTGAGGGACACTCTGTGTTGAGGGAGACTCTGTACTGAGACAATATCTTGTACTGATGTCAGACCTGTCGTGAGGCAGTCTCAGATTGAGGGACTCTCTGTACTGAGGTAGCATCTGTACGAAGGTAATATGTGTACTGAGGCAGTCTCTGCACTGAAGTTCTAACATAGAATATAGAACATAGAATGTTACAGCGCAGTACAGGCCCTTCAGCCCTCAATGTTGCACCAACCTGTGAAACCAATCTGATGCCCATCTAACCTACACTGTTCCATTATTATCCAAATGTATGTTCAATGTTCATTTAAATCCCCTTAATGTCGCCGAGTCTACTACTGTTGCAGGAAGGCCGTTCCACGCCCCTACTACTCTCTGAGTGAAGAAACTACCCCTAATATCTGTCCTAAATCTATCACCCCTCAATTTAAAGTTATGTCCCCTCATATTAGTCTTCACCATCCAAGGAAAAAGGCTCTCACTGTCCACCCTATCTAACCCTTTCATTATCTTATACATTTTGATTAAGTCGCCTCTCAACCTTCTTCTGTCCAATGAAAACAGCCTCAGTTCCCTCAGCCTTTCCTCATAAGACCTTCCTTCCATACCATACAACATCCTAGTAAATCTCCACTGAACCCACTCCAAAGCTTCCACATCCTTCCTATAATGCAGTGACCAGAACTGCATGCAATACTCCAGGTGCGGCCTTACCAGTGTCTTGTACAGCTGAAGCATGACCTTGCGGCTCTGAAACTCAATTCCCCTACCAATAAACGCCAACACACCATATGCCTTTTTAACAACCCTATCAATCTGGGTGAAAGTGAGGACTGTAGATGCTGGAGATTAGAGTCTAGATCAGAGTGGTTCTGGAAAAGCACAGCAGGTCAGGTAGCATCCGAAGAGCAGGAAAATCGACGTTTCGGGCAAAAGCCCTTCATCAGGAATGAAAGGCTTCCTGATGAAGGGCTTTTGCCCAAAACGTTGATTTTCCTGCTCCTCGGATGCTGCCTGACCTGCCGTGTTTTTCCAGCACCACTCTAATCTATCAACCTGAGTGGCAACTTTCAGGGATTTATGCACCTGGACACTGAGGTCTCTCTGTTCAGCTACACTGCCAAGAGTTTCTTCATTAGCCTAGTAATCTGCATCCATGTTAATTCATCCAAAGTGAACTGCCTTACACTTTTCTGCATTAAATTCCAGTTGCCACTTCCCAGCCCAGCTCTGCAATTTATCAATGTCCCTCTGTAGCCCACAACATCCTTCAGCACTGTCCACAACTCTGCCTACCTTAATGTCATCAGCAAATTTACTAACCCACCTTCTATGCCCACATCCAGATCATTTATAAAAATGACAAAGACTAGTGGCCCTGAAACAGATCCTTGCGGCACACCACTGGTAACTGAGCTCCAGGATGAACATTTCCCATCAATCACCACCCTCTGCCATCTTTCAGCTAGCCAATCTCTGATCCAAAAACTGTTAAATCATCTTCTATCCCGAAACTCCGTATTTTGTGCGATACCCTACCATGTGGAACCTTATCAAACTCCTAACTGAAGTCCATATACACCACATCAACTGCTTTACCCTCATCCACCTGTTTTGGAACCTTCTCGAAGAACTCAATATGATTAGTGAGGCACAACCTACTCTTCACAAAACCGTGTTAACTACCTCTAATCAAATCATTCCTTTCCAGATGATTATAAATCCTATCTCTTATAAACTTTTCCAACTCCTTACCCACAACTGAAGTAAGGCTCACTGGTCTATAATTACCAGGGTTGTCCCGACTCCCCTTCTTAAACAAGGGAACAACATTTGCTGTCCTTCAGTCTTCTGGCACTACTCCTGTCGGGAATGATGACATAAAAATTGAAGCCAAAGGCTCTGCAATCTCCTCCATGGCTTCCCAAAGAATCCGAGGATAAATCTTATCCAGCCCAGGGGGTCTTCTCTATTTTTAGATCTTCCAAAATTGCTAAACCCTCCTTTTTGTCAACCACAATTCTATCTAATCTAGTAGCCTGTATCTCCGTATTCTCATTAACATTGCCCTTTTCCAGTATGAATACTGATGAAAAGTATTCATTAAATGCTTCCCCTATGTCCTCAGATTCCACACACAACTTTCCACTACTGTCTTTGATTGGCCGTAATCTTACTCTTAGTCATTCTTTTATTCCTGATATACCTATAGAAGGCCTTAGGGTTTTCCTTGATCCTATCCACCAACAACTTCTCATGTCCTCTCCTGGCTCCTCTTAGCCCTTTCTTTAGATCTTTGCTGGTAACTTATAACTCTCAAGCCCCTAACTGAGCCTTGAAGCCTCATCCTCACATAAGCTTCCTCCTTCTTCTTGACAAGAGCTTAAACCTCTTCAGTAAACCATGGCTCCCTCTCTTGACAACTACCTCCCTGCCTGATAGGTGTATACTTATCAAGGACCCGCAGTAGCTGTTCCTTGAATAAGCTCCACATTTGAAGTATGTCCATCCCGTGCAGTTTCCTTCCCCATCCTATGCATTCTAAGTCTAATCACATCATAGTTGCCTTTCCCCGAGTTATACCTCTTTCCCTGCGGTATATACCTATCCCTGCCCATTGCTATTGTAAACATAACCGAATTATGGTCACTATCACCAAAGTGCTCACCTACCACCAAATCTACACCTGGCCAGGTTCATTCCCCAGTACCAAATCCAGTACAACATTGCCCCCTGTTGGTCTGTCTACATACTGTGTCAGAAAACCCTCCTGCACACATTGAACAAAAACTGACATACCTGAACTACTTGAACCATAGTATTCCCAGTCAAAATTGGGGAAGTTGAAGTCCCCTTAACAACTACCCTCTTACTCTGGCTCCTATCAAAAATCATCTTTGCTATCATTTCCTCTACATCCCTGGAATGATTCAGAGGCCTATAGAAAACTCCCAACAGGGTGACCTCTGTTTCTAACCTCAGCCCAAACTACCTTAGCGGATGAGTCCTGAAATGTTATCTCAGCTGCTGCAATACTACCCTTGATTAACAATATCACACCCTCCCCTCATTTACCATCATCTCTGTTCTTGCTGAAACATCTAAATCCTGGAATCTGCAACAACCATTCCTGTCCCTCCTCTAGCCATGTCTCTGAAAGGGCCACAACATCAAAATCCCAGGTACCAACCCATGCTACAAATTCACCCATCTTATTCTAGATGCTCCTGGCACTGAAGTACATACATTTCAAACCAACCTCCTGATTGCCAGTGCCCTCTTGCAACCTTGTAAACATATTGTCTCCCTGACCTCACTACCCCCTGAAGAGCATTAGCTAATTTCCTCCCCAAAGATATTGATACCCCAGTGGTTCAGGTGTAGACCATCCTGTTTGTAGAGGTCCCACCAACCCCAGAAAGAGCTCCAATTATCCAAAAATCCAAAACCCTCCCTCCTGCACCATCCTTGCAGCCACATACTCAGCTCCACTCTCTCCGTGTTCCTTGCCTCACTAGTACATGGCATGGGCAACAAACCAGAGATAACAACCCTGTCTGTTCTTCCTATAAGCTTCCACTCTAGCTCCCTGAATTTCTCTCTTATATCCCCATCTCTTCTCCTACCTATGTCATTGGTGCCTATGTGGACCACGGCTTGGAGCTGTTCCCCCTCCCCCTCAAGGATCCCGAAAACAACATCTGAGACATCACCAATCCTGGCACCTGGGAGGCAACAAACCAATTGTGAGTCTGCCTCATTCCCACAAAACCTTCTATCTGTCCCCCTAACTATGGAGTCCCCAGCGACTAAAGCTCTGCTCCTCTTCCCCCTTCCCCTCTGAGCAACAGGGACAGACTCTGTGCCAGAGATCTGTGCCCCATTGCTTGCGCCTGGTAAGTTCCCCCCCCACCCCCCCCCAGCAGTATCCAAAGCGGTATACTTGTTGTTCAGGGAAACCACTACAGTAGATCCCTGCACTGCCTGCTGGTTCCCTTTCCTGCCCCTGATGGTAACCCATCTATGTTCTTCACATGGTTGTGGAGTAATTACCTCCCTGTAACTCCTCTCAGTAACTTCCCCCACCGCCTCCCGAATAATCCAAAGTTCATCCAGCTCTAGTTCCCTAACTCGGTTCTCGAGGAGCTGGAGTTAGGTGCACTTCCCACAAATGAAGTCAGCAGGGACACTAGAGGTGACCCTTACCTCCCACATATTGCAAGAGGAACATTCAACCGCCCCAACCTCCATTCCCACTATTTTTAATTCCCAAATAGACCACTGAAAACACTGGAAAAGGAAAGAAAACACTTACCACCTTACCAACACAGCACAGACCTTAGTTTTGGTTACAGGAGGAGAATGGGTGGGAGACATTACCTAAACAATTTTTCAGGTAAAGCAACCACCCAAATATGTAACCTCATGATATCTCCAACAGCCTCCTGCTTGACCGTCCCACACTTCCTGCTGCTGGAACAACAATTGCGGGCCCCCATTCTGAGCTGGTCTCTGTACTGAGGTTGCATCTGTATCTCATTCCTAATGATGGGCTTATGCCCGAAACGTGGATCCTCCTGCCCCTCGGATGCTGCCTGACCTGCTGTGCTTTTCCAGCACCACACTCTTGACTCTGTCCTTAGACAGCATTTGTGTAGAGAGAGACTTTTTTTGTGGATAAGGGCACAAAATGTACTCTGGGTAGGGATTTTCACTGTCTACCACCAAGAGTGACTCAACAGCAATACTACTTATCCAGCTGGTCGGGTCTGACAGGGCACAGCTGCTAGACAAGTTGTGCGGTAGGTGGTGAGGGAAAAACAGACTGGACCTCATCGTTACTCATCTGCCAGCTGCAGATGCATCTGTCCATGACCATATTAGAACATAGAACATAGAACATAGAAGAATACAGCGCAGTACAGGCCCTTCGGCCCTCGATGTTGCGCCGATCCAAGCCCACCTAACCTACACTAGCCCACTATCCTCCATATGCCTATCCAATGCCCGCTTAAATGCCCATAATGAGGGAGAGTCCACCAGGGCATTCCATGAACTCACGACTCGCTGAGTAAAGAACCTACCCCTAACATCCATCCTGGTAAACCTCCTCTGCACCCGTTCCAGTGCCTCCACATCCTTCCTATAATATGGCGACCAAGACTGCACACAATACTCCAGATGCGGCTGCACCAGAGTCTTATACAACTGCAACATGACCTCAGTACTCTGGAACTCAATTCCTCTACCAATAAAAGCCAGTACGTCATATGCCTTCTTCACCGCACTATTTACCTGGGTGGCAACTTTCAAAGATCTGTGTACATGGACACCAAGATCCCTCTGCTCATCCACACTACCATGTATCTGACCATTAGCCCAGTACCCCATCTTTTTGTTACTCTTACCAAAGTGAATCACTTCACACTTAGCTATATTGAACTCCATTTGCCACCTTTCTGCCCAGTTCTGCATTATTGTTAATAATGACCACTGCACAGTCCTTGTGGAGGTGAAGTCCCACCTTCACATTGAGAATAATCTCCATCATGTTGCGTGGCACTATTATCGTGCTAAATAGGACAGACTTTGAATAGATTCTCACAACTCAAGATTGGGCATCCATGAGATGCTGTGGGCCATCAACAGCAGCAGAGTTGTACTCCAACACAATCTGTAACCTCATGGTCCAGCATAAACTTTACTCAACCATTACCATCAAGCCAGGGGATAAACCCTGGTACAATGGAGAGTGGAGGAGAGGAAGCATAGAGCAACATCAAGCATACCTGAAGTTGAGGTGTCATTTGGTGAAGGCACCAAACAGGCCTACTTGCATGCCAGAGTGGAAAAGTGTGGCACTGGAAAGGCGCAGCAGATCAGCTAGCATTTGAGGAGGAGGAGAGTCAGGCATAAGCACTTCATCAGGAATGCCCTACTTGCATGCCAAGAGCAAAAGCAGCAAATGATAGACAGAGCTAAGCAATACAACCACCTCATTTAAACTCTACAGATCTACCAGTCAGTCATGGATGGTGGTGAATGATTAAACAGCTCACTGGAGGAGCAAGCTCCACAAATACCCCCATTCTCAATGATGAAAGAGGAAAGAACATCAGTGCAAAAGATAAGGCTGAAGCTTTCACAGCAATCTTCCACCAGAAGTGCCAAGTGGATGATCCATCTTAGTGTCCTCCAGTTGTCCCTGGCATTATAGATACCAGTCTTCAGCCAAGTGATATCAAGAAATGGTCAGAGGCAACGGACACTGCAAATGCTACAGACCCTGACAACATTCCAGTAATAGTACTGAAGACCTGTGCTCCAGAACCTACTGCTCCCTTAGCCAAGGTGTTCTACTACAGCTACAAAATTGGCATCCAACCAACAATGTGGAAAGTACGTCCTTAATATAAAAAGCAGGATAAATTCAACTTGGCCAATTAGCACCCATCAACCTACTCTTGATCATCAGTAAAGTGATGGAAGAAGTCATCAACAGTGCTGACAAGCAGCAATAACCTGCTCAGTGATGCTCAGTTCGGATTCCACCACTGTGGAGTTTCCACATCTCCTCATGTCTGCGTAGGCTTCCTCCGGGTTCTCTGGTTTTCTTCCATAGTCCAAACATGTGCAGGTTCAGTGAATTGGTCATACTAAATTGTCCATAGTATCCAGGGATGTGCAGACTAGGTGGATTAGCCATGGGAAATGCAGGGCTACAGTTTCAGGGTACAGTGGTGGGTTTGGGTCGAATGCTGTTTGGAGGGTCAGTGTGGACTCGATGAGCTGAATGGCCTGCTTCCACACATAAGGGCTTCTATGTTTCCATGATCTCTTTTGAGGCAGTCTCTGTATTGTAGTGGTATCAGTACTGAGGTAGTCTCTGCACTGAGGTAGTATCTGTATGGCTGCAGTCTTTGTGTTGAGGCAATCTTTCTACTGAGGCGTCTCTGCACTGAGGCAGTATATGCACTGAGGTATTCTCTGTATTGGGGCAGTATCTCTAATGATGTAATACCTGTACTGAGGCAGTCTCTGTATGAGGGGACATATGCACTGGGACTATCTGCGTTGAGGCTATCTCTGCATTGGGGTATCTCTATACTAAGGTATTACCTGAACTGAGGCACTCATTGATATGGGCCGTATACTGGGGCAGGCTCTATACTGAGGCAGGCTCTGTACTGAAGAAGTTGCTGTGCTAAGGCATCTCTATGCGACAAACCCGCTCACAGTAATCCCACAGCTCACTCTAAACCCAATATAGAATTGCAGCTTTTTTTTGTGAATTGCACAGCTTGGGAATTGAGAAATTAGCATGTCCTTTTTTAAAAGGATGTCTGAGATAACTATACCAGCTATATTAAGCAGAAACTTTAATTTACCAACTTTAACTCTGTACCAATTTGAAGTGGTTTAAAATGCTGCCAGCAGTGTAGTATGCAATTTGGAAAAGGAGTTTTAGTGCAGAGATATCCTATCCCTTCATGGGAAGGAAAATTAGCTTTGGGATTTAATCAACATGCATGTGATATTCAGTCACATCAGGAGACTCTTTGACATATACAGAAAAGCTTTGGATAATTTGATTAATGATATCTGTGAATCATTACATTTTTGCCAATCTGCAACATTCATATTTTTGATAGACTGCATTTTCTTTTTAAACACATAATTTATTAATGCAGAATCAATTAAAATGGGTTTAAACTCTCCAGCATCATCATCAGTTTAGAGGCACCTTGGAATGGAGGATTTACAAAACAAGGAGAGCCAAGGTCTATTTAACTTGCATTCTACTATCCTGGCAGTCTATTGATACAATGATGTAGCAGTTATAGACTAATCACAGTGATCAATCTCTACCAATGAGTCGACAACAGGGCCAGACAGAAGGTGAGGAAATTCTCAGTGACAGAGAACTTTGGGAGCCAGAAGCTGAAAGTCATCTGTTCCTCCCAAAAACATTATACTCACCACGTACCATGCCTCAAATTAATCAAATGCTGGATCACTAACGTCATTTTCAAAAATAAATCAAATTTATATTGACTGAGTCGATTTTAACTGCTTCCACAACTCTCAAGGAAGTCATAGATTGACCGCTTAAAGCACAGTTTCCACACTTCCGTTTGGAATTTAACCCCAAGTCCAGGTTGGCACTACTGTTCTCGACAAGGTGAAAGATCTTCAGTACGGTCAATGTGGTCCAGTGTTACCAAGAATCTGAAAGAAGTTTATAAATTAGGACTTATACCCCCAGGGACAATTTCAAGCTGTCTCTGGATGGGGAACTCACAGCGTCAGGTGGAATGCTGATTTTGCATCCCGCCCAATTTTAACCTCTCCCAGCATTTGATAAACTGATTACTCTCACACTAAGTTAGGTTAAAATTGTTCGCATTGCACACACAACGCAGAGATACAAACGCAGAGTAGGATTGTACAGGGTGGAGCTAAAGAAACCTCTCACCACGCCCTCCCCCTCTCTCACCATATCTTCCCCTCTGTAAGGAAACTTGGCAAGCCCCTAAGGAAGCCTGCTCCACTGCCAGTGGCTAAGTTGGAGTCAAGCAAGACGTCCACACCTCGCTGGGGCTGGGAGCAGGAGATCCTCCCTTCTGGAGTGACTAGCCTTTGCAGCTGTTCCCAAAGAATTGATTGAGCCATTGCCAGGATTTCAATCCAAAGAAGATAGCCCAATGGGGGAATTGAGGAGGGGTCACAATTAGCTGCTGTCAAGACAAGGGGGAAGGAAGGGAATAGGGCTGGATTGTAAAAACCTGGGCAGTGAGGGAGGAAGGGAGAGGTAACTACCATCTGGCAGCTTCGGGCACCTGAGGTATGCAGGACATAATTAAGGATCAGTTGGGCTTATTTAACATGGCAGAGAGGCTTACAGTTTTAGCACCCTCTCACTCTCTGTATTAGAAGGGTGGCTGAGAAGGTGAGGATCTGGGCAGCCAACCTATCCCACGTGTCCCACTCTATAACCCCTGCCCACTCCCCTGTCTAGAACATTCCTGGGGGAAGCAACCCATCTCCAGCCCTTGGCGACAGTTGCACAGGTACATGCACAGTGTGGTATACAGACACGTGCAAGTTGATCACTGCAATTTCAATTTTAAAACATAAGGCACAGTTGACAGTGAACTGCTTTGGATTGTGGATGTGGCTATATAAATGCAAGTTCCTTCTTGTCTTCCACACCAAGATACAATGCACAGTCATGTTTTATCATGTCCTCTACCAACCTTAATATTAAATTGATTTCAGACACCATCCAGGAGTCTCATCAGAGTGTGGAAGTGTGAGCAGATGTTTGAGATTTTCAAGGGCAGAACCGTATTAATCAAATAATAAATGACAAGGGCCAGAGTCTATCCAAGTAAACAACTTATCTTACCACCTCTGGCATAGCACATTGCCAACTCTCCTGCCAAATTCATTATAGTCAGTAAAACAATACTGACAGAAATATTGCTTGTGTTAAAGAGAATGTCATTGGCAGGGAGTAACATACATATATAACTGGAGTGTCCACCCTTCAACCATCCTCTGTGACACTTCATCATGTGGAAGTTTAATTACTTTGCACAGAGAAAGATAAATGGTTCCTTACAAGTATTACTTCTTTTTCCTTTTGCTAGCTATAAACTTGCACAAATCAAAGAACAAATTCAACTTGAGTTGGTTGTCAAATGTGTGACGATCTGAGCACACCACCACCTCAGGGTTAATTCTTGACCTTTGTTCTCTTAACCTGTCAAAGTGAGCAAGTCAGTTTAAAACCACAACGTTAGACACAGGAACAGAAGTAGTCAAAAAGTGTGACACTGGAAAAGCACAGCAGGTCAGGCAGCATCCGAGGAGCAGGAGAGTCGACGTTTCGGGCGTAAGCCCTTCATCAGGAATGTGGGGGGACCCAAAGAGGTTGAGAGATAAATAGGAGGGGGAATGGTGCTGGGGGAGCAGGTAGCTGGGAAGACGATAGGTGGGTGCAGATGGGGGGAGGGGGTGATAGTGATAAGTCAGAGCGGAGGGTGGAGCGGATAGGTGGGAAGGAAGATGGACAGGTGGGAGAAATCAAGAGGACGGTACCAAGTTGGAGGGTTGAATCTGGGATAAGGTGCAGGGAGGTGAAATGAGGAAACTGGTGGACTCGACACTGATGCCGTGTGGTCAGAGAGTCCCAAGACGGAAGATGAGGCCTTTTCTTCCAGGTGTCGGGTGGCTAGAATTTGGCTGTGGAAGAGGCCGAGGACTTGCATGTCCTTGGTGGAGTGGGAGGAGGAGTTGAAGTGGTCAGTCACAGGGCGATGGGGTTGTTTGGTGCCTGTGTCCCAGAGATGTTCCCTGAAACGTTCTGCAAGTTGGCGTCCTGTCTCCCCAACATGGAAGAGACCACATCGAGAGAAACAGACACGGTCGATTAGGTGTATGGCTGTGCAGGAAAATCTCTGCTGGATGTGGAAGGATCCTTTGGGGCCTTGGATGGAGGTGAGGGGGGAGGTGTTGGGGTAAGTTTTACCCCTCTTGTGGTGGCAAGGGAAGGTGCCGTGAGTGGAGGGTGGGTTGGTGGGAAGTGTGGACCTTGCCACCACAAGAGGTGTAAAACCTGCCCCTGCACCTCCATCCAAGGGCCTAAAGGAACCTTCCACATTCAGCAGAGATTTTCCTGCACATCCACACACCTAATCGACTGTGTCCGTTGCTCTCGATGTGGAACGTTTCAGAGAACTTCTCTGAGATGCACACAACAAACAAATCCCACCACCCCGTTGCCAACCACTTCAATTCCCCCTCCCGCTCTGCCAAGGACGTGCAAGTCCTGGGCCTTCTCCACCGGCAAATCCTAGCCACCCTACGCTTGGAGGAAGAATGTCTCATCTTCTGCCTTGGATCCATTCAACCACACGGCATCAAAGTCGATTTCACCAGTTTCCTCATCTCCCCTCCCCCCATCTTATCCCAGATCCAACCCTCCAACTTGGCACCACCCTCTTGAACTTCTCCCAACTGTCTATCTTCCTTCCCACCTATTCGCTCCACCCTCTGCGCCAACCTATCACTTCAGTTGTGTCCACCTATCGCCTTCCTAGCTATCATCCCCCCCAGCCGCATCCCCCTCCTATATTCTTGATGAAGGGCTTTTGGCCGAAACGTTGACTCTCCTGCTCCTGAGATACTGCCTGACCTGCTGTGCTTTTCCAGCACCACACTCTTTTTGACTCTGACCTCCAGCATGTGCAGTCCTCACTTTTTCCCAGAAACAGAAGTGGGCCATTCAGCCCATCCAGCCTGCTCTACCATTTATTGACATAATTGCCGATCTGATGACCCTGACGTCCACTTTCCTGACATTTTTCCATAACTTTTGCTGCCTTTACTGAGTAAAGATCTGCCAATCCTCTGTCTATGGGGAGGTTTCAGTCTTCCTGGTTCTGTGTTGGACTGACTTGGGGATGGTTTGCTCCAGCACTGTGCGATGACAGGGGTGTGTTTAGATTAGAGTCAGGGATCACTGTGATCACCTCACACAGCAAGAGCACCTACTAACACTGTGCCACTCAGGTTCAGCCAAGGGCAAATTGGCAGCTCTTTATCTACCACCAAACACAAGTGAGCCTGACGTTTTGCTCTATTCTTTCATGGCATGCAGATGTCACTGGCTAGGCCAGCAATTGTTACCCATCCCTAATTACCCCTTGGACTGAGTGGAGTGCTTGGCTACTTCAGAGGGCATTGTGAGTCAGCCATATTGGCTGTGAGTCTGGAGGTACAGGTAGGTGAGACCAAGTAAGGAAGTCATATTTCCTTCCCTGAAAGACTTTGATGAGCTAGCCAACAGGTCAGTCTAAACTGTTGCATTTGTCTCATACATTTGCGTCATATTGCTTGGTTCTGAGTCCCTGCATCCACAAGATCAAATACTGGTATGAAAACAAGCCCCTTTTATCGGCCTGTTATAGGAACCCAATGAGAAAGTGTTCTTTTATTTTCAAAACATGTGGGATGGAAGCGCAAATACGGAAAAACTCAATAATTTGAGCATGAGTTGGTGTTCTTTCTCATAGTGATTTTCCTTGTCCTGTCTGCTGCCTTCATCTTGAGGTTTCAGATTTCAATCTAACAGCACTGTGGTATTATGATACGCTCCCACCATGTTTCTCTGTGCTCTGATTCAGAGTTGCTACAAGACAGTAACGTGAGCCTCCGAGTATAGCCTCCATTCAGTCCAGGGCAGCAATGAATAATGTTGTATGCTGACTACAGTCCACAGTCCAAAAGCAGGAACAAAACAGCATAAATAACAATAGTCACTCAACAACAGAATCAAGCTGCCACTTTGGCCAGGAATACTGAATAAAATAAATGACTTGCATTCATATAGCACCTTTCACAACGTCAACCTATCCAAGGCACAGTCCAATTTTGTTTTGTTTATTTTCAGTTGCTGCAATGCATGAAATGCAGCAATTAATTCACACACTTGCAACCTTACACAAAAGTAAATGTCACAATAGCCATTTTAATGTTGGATTTGGACTTCTACCAATGAGAACAGTTTATTCATGTCTATTTTGTCCTCATCCTTCATAATTTGGAGTGTCTTTGCTCTGACCGCAACAGTCAGCAGTCTGGTCAGATTGGATCCTTTAATAAAATGGCTGCCTGCAGTTTGTGTGCTTCATGCTAGAGGTCACATGATATGGAAAACCAGGAAGGGCATTTGCACATGATTGCATTTGAACCCAAACTTTCCCCTTTTTATACAACAAATATTTACATGCATTTTTATGTACATATTGAATTACCCAATACACACATGACTGTTCCCATGCATTATCAGTTTGTTATTGTCATCAGTCTCTGCATATCTATTGCATATCTAACTTTTGAATCATCCTGATATCTCAATGAAATGCATCCATGTTGTTCGTTCACCAAGGAATGTCGTTCCCATGCTATTTGTTGCTACTTGATACTTGCAGTTGTTCCATTACAATTGTTCAGTTGCTGTCAACCTCTGGTTGCACAATGGTTGACCTGTAAACTATGTAGGAGATGGGTTTGTATCTTCCTGATCAGCTGTCTGCAGTTGAGAAACAGCCTTGCCATTGGGACATATGTGCCTGTGGTTGCAACACTATATCTGCTTGTTCACTTCCTTCACATACGATCAAGGAGACAACTGCTCTACATCAGTTGCATGCTGCCATTTGGACTGATGTTTGGTTAAGAGCAGTGAAAGTTTGTACACTGGTTTGCAAATGCTCCACTCTGGTAATGGCTGAACAGCTTTGTCAAAATGGAATTTGTCTTTTTACCACTTTACCTTGATTTTCTCACTATTACCGGTTCTGTCCTCAGGAGTTTTCTTTTGCTATTCGAAGTGTAGTTTGTGTGTGTGTGGTGTGAGATTAATCTTTGTGCTGGATTATATTCCATGTCTTCAGCAAATACGCTTCTCCAGTCGAGGATTGCCTTCGACACAGTCTGCGTCCATTTCTTTATGATGCTTTTGACAAATTTCACTGCCTCCTCAGCCTTTCCATTCGACTGGGAATAGTGCGCAGAAGATGTATGGCACTGAACTTCCCAATTGTTTATGGGGCAAATTGAATTCTTCACTCACAAACTGAGAACTATTGTTGATTGTCACAATGCAGGGAATGTTGTAACAGGTGAAGTGTACAGGCATTTGACAATCTCAACAGCCTTCGCACCACAGTCAGATTAACAGTACATTTGTTTGTCTGGGACTCAACAGCTCTTTATTTTGCTGAAAATGGCACTCGGTACAAACACTGCACTGGCTGATGTGCTCCTTGGTTTCACTGCTAATGTTCAGCCAGTAGAGCACATCACTTGCCTTCTTCAGACTTGACTCAATTTGCATTTCAATCCAACAAACCTCAATCAAATCCCCTCTCAGCCATCTGTTCAAAAAGAACATAATTCCAGATTCTGCAATCTATTCATATTACTGAAATTTTTCATCCCTGGAATCATTCCCATGCATTTATGTTTGTATCCTCTCAAACGTTTTCAAATGTTACTAAATTGAGATAAACAGAACTGGACACAATATTCCAGCTGGGGCTGAACTAGTGTTCTACACAAGTCATTTTTTCTCTTTTCATTTTCATCCAAACCATTTACGTAGATTGCAGACAACAATGGTCCCAGCACTGATCCTTGTGCAGCACCACTAGTCACAGACCTCCAGCTGGATATGGAGATCGCTGGTAGGTCAGCATGAATTGTCCATTCCTAATTGCCTCTCAGAAAATGACAGTGAGCTTCCTTCATAAACCGCTGTGGTTAGGTGCACCCACAGTGCCAATAGGGAGAGAATTCCAAGACTTCCATGTAATGAAAATAACTATGTTAAAGCCCCAAGTCCAGATAGTTTGTAGCTTGGTTCCCTTTCTCTTCTAGTTGACAGAAGTTATGTCATTTGAAGATTGTGTCAAAGGAGATTTTATGGGTTTCTGCAATATATTTTGTAGATGGTACATACTGCTGTCTGCTTATGTTGAAGGGGGTGAATGTTGAAGGTGGTGGATCTGGGGCCAATCAAGCAGTCATTTTGTCCTGGATGGTATCAAAACTGTTGAATATTGTTGGAGCTGCACCCATTCAGGCAAATAGGGATTATTTCATCCCACCACTAACTTGTGCCTTGTAGATGGTGGACAGACTCTGGGGAGTCAGGAAGGTGAGTTACTCACTGCAGTATTCCTGGCCGTGCACTTGGTCTTGTATTTATATGGCTAGTCTAATTCTTTTTCTGGCTAATGGTAACCCCTACAGTATCGACAGTAGGAATTCATCGGTGGTAACACAATTGTACGCCGTGGTGCAATGGTTAGATTCTCTCTTTTTGGAAATGATCATTTCCTGAGTAGTGGTGCAATTATAACTTTTTCACTTGTAAGCCTAAACCTGGATTAACCCAGGTTTTGTTGCAAATGCACATGACCTGTTTCAGTGTCTCTGGAGTTGCAACACTTGATCATAAATAACATGCTCATTGATGCTGTTTGGGTTCTGTCACAACTACTAAGCTCCTGATCTCATTTCAGCTTGGGGAAAAGAGCTAAATCCCTGGCGTGAGAATGACACCACTGAACACCAGTTGACAAAATGTAGCTTCAAGTGGATAAAGTGATAAAGAAGGGCTATGGCATGGTTACCTTGATCAGTCGGGGTACTGTGTATAAAAGTTGGCACATCCTGCTGCAACTTTATAAGACTTTGGTAAGGTCACATTTGGAATATTGGTGTGCAACTCTGGCCACTACATTACACAAAGGATTGGAAGCTTTGGAAAGGGTGCACAAAGGATTTACAAGCATGTTGCCCAGCTTGGAGAGTATTTGAGAAACTTAACTTAAACAAATTTGGATTGTTGTCACTAAATTGTCAGAGGCTGAGTGGCAATCTAATAGAAACATATAAAATTATGACAGGCTTGGATAGGACGGAAAGTTGGAGTCTCTTTCACAGGATGGGAATGTCAAATACAAGGGAACATAATTTTAAGGTAAGAGGGGAAAATTTAAAGGAGATGTGCTATGGACTTGGACCCCAAGATCTCTTGTATATCAATGCTCCTTAGGGTCCTGCCATTTATTGAATACTTTCCTCTTACATTTACCTCCCAAAGTGCATCACCTCACACTTGTCTGGATTAAACTTCATCTGCCCAACTCTCCAACTGATCTATACCCTGCTACATCCTTTGATATTTTTCCTCACTATCCGCAACTCCATCAATTTTCATATCACCTTCAAACTTACTAATTAGACTATCTACATTTTCATCCAAACCATTTATATAGATTACAAACAACAATGGTCCCAGCACCAATCTTTGTGCAACACCACCAGTCACAGACCTCCAGTCAGATAAACACCGCTCGCACAATATCCTCTGTCTTCTAATGACCAAGCCAGTTCTAATATCCAACTTACTAACTCACCATGACTTAATTCTCTGGACCAGTGTATCATAAGGGACCTTGTCAAATATTTTAGTAAAGTCCTTGCAGACAACGTCCACTCCTCTGTCCTCATCAACCATCTTCATCACTTCCTCAAAAAGCACAATCAAGTTTATGAGACAACACCTCATCTGCACAAAGCCATGTTGATTATCCTGAATAAATCCATTTTTTTTCCAATTGCAAATAAATCCAGTCCCTAAGAATGTTCTCCAATAATTTCTCTACCACAGGTATAAGGCTCGCTAGCTTTCCTGGATCATCCTTGTTGCCTTTTTTAAACAAAGTAACAACATGGAGTGCCGTCACTAGCGGTGTTCCGCAAGGATCTGTTTTGGGACCATTGCTGTTTGTCATTTTTATAAATGACCTGGAAGAGGGGTTAGAAGGTTGGGTGAGCAAGTTTGGGGATGATACGAAAGTCGGAGGAGTTGTTGACAGTGAGGAAGCATGTGGCAGGTTACAGCAGGATATAGAGAAGCTGCAGAGCTGGGCAGAAAGGTGGCAGATGGAATTCAATGTAGCTAAGTGCGAGGTGACTCACTTTGGGAAGAATAACAAAAAGATGGGGTACTGGGCTAATGGCCGGATACTTGGTAGTGTGGATGAGCAGAGGGATCTTGGTGTCCATGTACACAGATCTCTGAAAGTTGCCACCCAAGTAAATAGTGCGGTGAGGAAGGCATATGGCGTATTGGCTTTTATTGGTAGAGGAATTGAGTTCCGGAGTCCTGAGGTCATGATGCAGTTGTATAAGACTCTGGTACGGCCGCATCTGGAATATTGTGTGCAGTTTTGGTCGCCATACTATAGGAAGGATGTGGAGGCATTGGAGCGGGTGCAGAGGAGGTTTACCAGGATGTTGCCTGGTATGGAAGGAAAATTGTATGAGGAAAGACTGAGGCACTTGGGGCTGTTTTCACTAGAGAAAAGAAGGTTTAGGGGTGACTTGATTGAGGTGTACAAGATGATTAGGGGGTTAGATAGGGTCGACAGTATGAACCTTTTCCCGCGTATTGAGTCGGGTATTACACGGGGTCATAGCTTTAAATTAAGGGGGGGTAGATATAGGACTGATGTTAGGGGTAGGTTCTTCACTCAGCGAGTCGTTAGTTCATGGAATGCCCTGCCAGTAACAGTGGTGGACTCTCCCTCTTTATGGGCATTTAAGAGGGCATTGGATAGGTATATGGAGGATAGTGGGTTAGTGTAGTTTAGGTGGGCTTGGATCGGCGCAACATCGAGGGCCCAAGGGCCTGTACTGCGCTGTATTCTTCTATGTTCTATGTTCTATAACATTGGCTATTCTCCAGTTATTCAGGACCTCACCTGTGGCTAAAGAGGATACAAAGATCTCTGTCAAGGCTCCGACAATCTTTTCCCTTGCCTCCCCGAGGATCCTGGGATAGATTCCATCAAGCCCTAGGAATTTATTGACCATAATGTTTTCAAAGCACCCAACACCTCCTTCTTAATATCAGTATACACTTCTGTACTATAGCCAGAGTATTGTCAGGGCTCATAACCTTGATGCGTCTGATGCCTTCAAACACTTCTAGACATCCTGGGGAATGAGTTTAATTGGTATTGACAGGCTTCTGCTGCATCAAGTTAGGATACATTTATGGCTGACATAATGAAGAATAACCCTGCACATTTTCAAAAGAGCATTGTGGGATCTGTTTCATTCAACACAGAGTGGATTCAACTTCTCAACTTTACATCTTATCCTGACAAACATTACTACCTCAATATGGACCCTCTGTCAGTGTGGCAGTCCCTCAGTACTGATGCTCTTACAGTGCAGTATTCCCTCAATGCAGACTCTCTGACAAAGCAGCACTCCCTTTGTCCTGACCTTCTGATGGTGCGGCACTCCCTCAGTACTGACCCTCCAATAGCGCAGCACTCTCTCAGCACTGAACATCCAATAGTGCCACACTCCCTCAGCACTGCCACGGATTGCTCCACTGGAGTGCCTATCTTGATTTAACTGCTGTCAGTCAGGAACAGATGTGCCGACCACTGTACGATAGCAGATACAAAGGAAAATTAGGTCTGTCATGAAAGTGATAACAATAAAAAAGAGGAATTTCCGACTTAAGAGTTACCTAAACATTACAATCTCTCGATGACTCCCTTTGCCACATGAAGACTTTACAAATGTTGGAACATATCTGCAAATTAATTCTGACCTTAAAGATGGTGTGGATAACAGAAGTGTACTGACAATCAGCGTTACGGAAAGAGAGAACTGCTCCCTGGGATGAGTTCTCCTCCAACTAGCCCAGGAGCAGTATCCCAGCAAATTGAATAATTAAGAATCTGGATATGACGTTTTATATAAAAAAACCAGAGGCTGGGAGATTCATACATCATCAGACAAAAGTCAAGGGCACAGGGGACAGAAAAGATTTAAAATGCAGTGCACAGCATAAAAGGATAAAAGGTTTAACGGCAATAATAATGCATCAATGACCAAGGTCAAATCGGAGGAAGATAGTGATAAGTTTAAATTAAAGGTAATTCATCATCAATAAGATATATAAGATAATGGCTCTAATAGAAATAAATGTATTTTATCCAATTGCTATTGCAATGCCAAAAATTCCCACCCTGGCAATGTTTTTCTACAACCTCTACCATCGGGGAGAAGGTACAGAATCCTGAACACATGCACCAGCCAGTTTCATTATAATTTCTACCCTACTGTTGTTAGAATACTAAATGGACTCACAAACTCCGAACATTCGTCTATACCTGTGTTTTTGTTTTTGGCACTGGTTACCTATTAGTTACTTATCTATGTTACTTAACTCTGAGATCTGCCTGTATCGCTCGCAAGTCAAAGCTTTTCACTGTGCCTCAGTACACGTGACAATAAATTCAATTCAATTCAATTCAATTCAATTCCATGCTGTACATCTCTATGACTCTATAATTCAATTCAAGTCAATTCAAAAAGCTGCATAGTTGCCAAGGTTGAATATTTCAGGGTATTTGATGTTTCAGAGGGTCAGACAAAATAGGAAAGGAGGGAGACTTGGCCCTGATAATAAAGAGTGACACTAGGAGAGCAGTGAGGTGTGATCTTCAGTTGGAAGAGCAGGGAGTTGATTCAGATTGCAAAGGGATAAGGAACAACCCGGGTCAAAACATTGGTGGGAGAAGTTTATATCCAGACTGTAAGACTGAATATGAGAGCTGAATTGGGTGAGATTGTACTGAAAACAGTGCAATAATCATGGAGGACTTTAAACTTCATAGAGGTTAGTCAAATCTAATCAGCAAAATCGGCTCGGAGGTCAAGGTCATGGAGTGTAGTCTAGATAGTTTTCTTACGGGTCTAACCAAAGAAGAGACTAGTTTAGAAATTAAAACAGAAAATGCTGGATCACTTGAAAAGAGAGAGAGAGAGAGTCAGAGCAGGAAAAGTTTGAAAACTTGATAGATCTTATTTCAAAGGAAATGGAGTATAAAAAGTGGCAGGTCTTGCTAAAACTATACAAGACAGACCACAGCTGGAACACTGTGACCAGTTTTGGTCCTGTAATCCAAGGCAAGATATAGGCATTGGAGGCAGTCCAGTAAGCACTCACTGGGCTGATGCCAGGACTGGAGGTACTGTCTTATAAGGAGAGATTGAGTAGGTTAGGCCCATACTCAGTGGAGTTTAAAAGAATGTGAGGTGACCTTATTGAAACATACAAGAGTCTCAGGGGACGTGACAGAACAGACAGTGAAAGGTTGTTTCCTTGTGGAAGAGTCTATGACCAGAGGGCATCATCTCAGAATAAGACGAGGCCCATTCAAGACAGGGAAGTTTTTTTCTCTAAAAGGTAGTAGATCAATGAAATTGTCTACCGTAAAGTGCCGTCGAGATTGGATCATTAAGTATATTAAGGCTGAAATGGGCAGGTTTTTAATCAGTAAGGTAATCAAGGGTTATTGGGAAAAGACAGAGAAGTGGAGCTGAGGATGATCAGATCAGCTATGATCTTATTGAATGGTGGAACAGATTAATGGGCTGAATGGCCTACTTCTGCTGCTACATCTTGTTGCCTTAAGGTCTTGTAGAAATTGAAGGATGATTAAAAAAACAAGCAGGAGTTTCACCTTACATTCTAATCCACCACCTTGTCCTCACTGTGCTACTTCTCTGTCCTCAGCTTCCTGGACTTAGTTAAAAATCACACCACACCAGGTTATTGTTCAACAGGTTTATTTAGAAGCACTAGCTTTCAGAGCGCTGCCCCTTCATCACGTTCCAATGAAGCACAAGGAACAGCAACTGATCTTTTCACGTGACACTTTACAACATTCCAGGATCTCCACTGACTTCAACAATTTTGGTTCAGGGTCAGGTTTGATCTTTCTCTCATGTGACGTGTATTTGTTCACACTGGGAGGACAGCTGGCTGTCACCCTGCCACTCGCGCCTCCTCCCGAGACATCTGTTGTGTTTTCATTTGTTCCATTCCCACTTCCTTTGGACCCTCGCAGCCAAGTCTTCTCTCAGATATTTTCTTTAACTCTGTTCATGATAATACATCCTTTTGAAAAGACAGGGAGGTGGGCACAGGGGATAGGGTTACCTTTTTAGTAAGAAATGAAATTAAATCAATAGTAAGAAATGAAGTTGGGTCAGATGGTGTAAATATCTGTGTGGGTAGAATTGAGGAAGCACAAAGGTTAAAAAAAAACCATAGATGGAGGTTTGTATAGGCCTCCAAACAGTAGATAGGAGCTGGGGCACCACTGCTGGAATATTGCGAACAATTCTGGTCTCCTTCCTATCGGAAAGATGTTGTGAAACTTGAAAGGGTTCAGAAAAGATTTACAAGGATGTTGCCAGGGTTGGAGGATCTGAGCTACAGGGAGAGGCTGAACAGGCTGGGGCAGTTTTCCCCGGAGCATCAGAGGCTGAGGGGTGACCTTATAGAGGTTAACAAAATAATGAGGGGCATGGATAGGATAAATAGACAAAGCCTTTTTCCTGGGGTGGGGGAGTCCAGAACAAGAGGGTGTATGTTTAGGGTGAGAGGGGAAAGATATAAAAGAGACCTAAGGAGCAACTTTTTCACGCAGAGGGCGGTACGTGTATGGAATGAGCTGCCAGAGGAAGTGGTGGAGGCTGGTACAATTGCAACATTTAAGAGGCATTTGGATGGGTACATGAATAGGAAGGGTTTGGAGGTAAGTAGGAGTAGATTGCTGGCAAGTGGGAGTAGATTAGGTTGGGATATCTGGTCGGCATGGACGGGTTGGACCGAAGGGTCTGTTTCCATGCTGCACATCTCTATGACTATGACTCTATACACCAGGAGAGAGAAAAGATAAATAGGAAAGACAAAATTACAGTGATAATGGGGGATTTCAATCTGCAGGTAGACAGGGAAAATCAGGTTGATAGGAAAGGAAAGGAATTTGTGGAATGTCTATGAGATGGCTTTTTGGAGCAGCTTTGTGATGGAGCCCACTAGGGAACACTCAATACTGGATTTAGTGTTTTGCAATGAGGCAGACTTAATAATGGTTTAAAGTGAAAGAACCTTTTGGAGGCAATGATCATAATATGATTGAATTTATTCTGCAATTTAAGAGGGAGAAGATAGAATCAGAGTTAACAATATTACAGCTGAATAAAAGAAATGACAGAGGCATGAGGAAGGTGCTGGGTAGAATTGACTGGGAGAGGAGCCTAGTAGGAAGGACAGTGGAACAGCAATGGCAGGGGTTTCTGGGAGTAACTCAGGAGACACAACAGATATTCATCCTAACGGAAAAGAAGCATGGTACAGGGAGAATGAAGCAACTGGGGACATCAGGGATAGCATTAGAGCAAAGGAGAAAGCAGATAATGTGGTGAAAGGCAGTGGGAAATCAGAGGATTGGGAAGCTTACAAAGACCAACAGAGGGCAATAAAAAATGAAATAAGGAGGGAGAAGATTAAATATGAAGGTAAGCTAGCCAGTAATATAAAGGAAGACTGTAAGAGTTTCTTTAGATATATAAAGGACAAGAGAGGTAACAGTGGACATTGGATTGCTGGAAAATGACATTGGAAAGATAGTAGTGGGTAATAAGGAAATGGCTGAGGCACTGAGCAATTACTTTGGTCAGTCTTCACAGTGCAAGGCCCAAGTTATATCCAAAAAATTCAAGTGAGTCAGAGGGCAGAGCTGAATATAGTGGCCATCACCAAGGACAAGGTGTGAGAAAAACTGAATGGCCTGAAGGTGGATAAATCACCTGAACCAAATGGACTACACCCCAGATTTCTAAGAGAGATGGCTGAAGAGATAGTGGAAGCATTGATGGTGATCTTTCAGGAAAGGTTAGAATCAGGGAAAGTCCCAGAGGACTGGAAAATCATGAACGAGACACCCCTATTTAAAAAGGGAGTCATGGAAAAGACAGAAAATTATAGACTGATTAGCCAAACCTCAGTTGTGGGTAAAATCCTGGAATTCATTGTGAAGAATGAGATTTCTGAATACTTGGAAGTGCAAGGCAAAATAGGGTAAAGTCAGCATGGTTTCATCAAGGGGAGGGTCATGCCTGACAAACCTGTTAGAATTCTTTGAGGAAGTAACAGCATATTAGATCAAGCAGAGCCAATGGATGTTATCGAACTTTGGTGCTGCACAGGAGGCTACTGAGTAAGATAAAGGCACATGGTGTTACAGGCAAGGTGCTAGCATGGATAGAAGCTTGGCTGTCTGGCAGAAAGTTGAGAGTGAGGATAAAAAGATCCTTCTCAGCATGGCAGCTGGTGACAAGTGGTGTTCTGCAAGGCTCAGTGCTGGGACGACTTTTCACTTTATACATTAAGGATCTAGATGAAGGAACTGTAGGCATTCTGGCTAAGTTTGTAGATGACACAAAGATAGGCAGAGGGTCAGGTAGCATTGAGGATGTGGAGAGGCAACAGAAGGATTTGGACAGGTTAGGAGAGTTGGCAAAGTAGTGGCAACTGGAGTACAATGTGGGAAAGTGTGCATGTTGATAGGAAGATTAGAGGCATGAACTATTTTCTAAATGGGGAGAAAATTCAGAAACCTGAACTACAAAGACACTTAGGAGTTCTAGTCCAGGATTCTTTCAAGGTAAACTTGTAGGTTAAGTCAGCATTTAGGAAGTCAAACACAATGTTGGCATTTATTTTGAGTGGGCTTGAATATAAAAGCAGGGATGTACTTCTGAGACTCTATAGGCTCCAGTCATACCACATTTACAGTATTGTGCACAGTTTTCAGAAGGATGTACTGGCCCTGGAGCGTGTTGAGAAGAGGTTCACGGGAATGAGCCCAGGAATGAAAACCTTAACAAATGAGGAACACTTGAGGATTCTGGCTCTACATTCAGTGGAGTTTAGAAGGATGAGGGGAGATCTAATTGAAATACAGAGAATACTGAATGCCCTGGACAGAATAGATGTTGGGAAGATGTTTCCACTGGTGGGAGAGACTAGGACCCGAGTTCACAGCCTTAGAGGAAAGGGAAGACATTTTAGACAGGAGATAAGGAGAAACTTCTTCTGGCAGAGAGTGGTGAATCTATGGAATTCATTGCCACAGAAGACTGTGGAGGCCAGGTCATTGAGTACATTTAGGACTGAGATAGGTTCTTGAGTATATCAAGGGATTCAAGGGTTACAGGGAGAAAGCAGGAGAATGGGGTTGAGAAACTTATCAACCATGATTGAATGGTGGAGCAGACACAAAGGGCTGAACAGCCTAATAGCCATTTGGTCCTTCAAACCTACTTCACCATTCTTCTCCTATAGTCAGTCACTGGATGAGCTAGGCCAGCATTTACTGCCATCCTTAATGGCTTACAGGGCAATTAAGAGTCAACCATGTTGCTATGGATCTAGAGTCACATGTAGGCCCAACCAGGTAAGGATGGTAATTTCCTTCCCAATTGGACTTTGGTGAACAAGATGCATTTTTCCAGCAATCAACAATGGGTTCATGGTCATCAGTAGACTCCTAATTCCAGATTTTTATTGAATTCACAATTCACTATCAGCTGCGGCAGGATTTGAACTAGTGTTTCCAGAACATTACCTCTGTCTCTAGAATGTCAATCCAGTGATAATGCCATGAGGCCACACCCTCCCCTAAACTGATTATGGCTGATCATCAAACTCAGAACCCTGCTCCATGTTTTCTCTATACCCTTTGATCCCTTCCATCTCACCAGCCGATGTTTGGGCTGCGGTGGTTAACACTGTGTTAGTCATTGCCCCCACTGTGGTTTAACAGTATCTGACAAACATACTGCAGGAGGAAGACAGTGGCCTGACAAGGTGCATATTTGCTAACCTCGGTTTTCTCTGCAGCCACCTATCAGTCAGCAGAGATTTTAGATTCCACTCTTCTCTTCCAATGCTCTTCCAAACGGTTGGTTTCCAGAGGTCAGAACTCAGTGACAAGACTTTCTGCTCCATGAATGTACGTTGCATTAACAAACAAAAACTCTACAGCAAAAGCAATCCATCCAGGGCTAACTGACGAGGTTAATGACAGTATTAAATTCAAAGGAGAGGCTTATGATTCTGTTGGGAAAAGTAATAAGCCGATTAGAATAGTTCTAAAACTATGGTGAAGTAAGTACAATGAAGTCATGTATAAATAGAGGAAAATGTTATACGAGAGTAAAAATCCAGAAATATAAAACAGGTTGTAAGGCCTTCAACAAAGGAAAATTCAGGAAGGCATGTTTAAAACTGAGCGAAAGTGAGGAATGCAGATACCCCATACCCAGGTCCTAGCTCCCAGCCCTGCCGAGTTTTCACTATACCCCCAGACCTCCCCCTCACTGAGGACCAACGATCAGTCCTCAGCAAAGGCCTTACCTTCATCCCCCCTTCCATCCACGCATCAACTAATTCAATATCCGTCGTGACGTCAAACATCTCTTCAGTCACCCCTGCCTCTGAGCTTACTTTCTTCATCAAGACTCCCGCCTACTTTCCAAAGACTCCTTCGCCCGCCTCCAACGCACCACGTCCACCTGGACACCCCGTGCCGGTCTATTACCCACCCTCGACCTCTTTATTTCCAACTGCCGCTGGGACATTGACTGCCTCAACCTGTCTACCCCTCCCCCACTCCAACCTCTCACCCTCACAACGCACAGTCCTCCACTCCTGCTGCTCCAACCCCAACCCCACCATCAAACCAGCATACAAAGGGAATGCAGGGGGTAGTTTGGCACTCTAACCTCTACACCGTGGAAGCCAGGCACCAACTTGAAGACACCTCCTCCCACCAACCCCTAGACCATGATCTCACCTTCCATCACCAAACCATCACTTCCCAGACCGTACATAACCTCATCACCTCAGGGGATCTCCCACCCACAGCTTCCATAGTTTGGGAACTCCACACCACCCGATTCTACCTCCTACCAAAGATCCACAAGCCTGACTAGCCCAGCCAACCTAGCGTCTCAGCCTGCTCCTGCCCCACCGAAGTCATCTCCACATACCTCGATACTGTTCTATTGCCCCTGGTCCAGGAACTCCCAACATAGGTTTGGGACAACACCCACGCCTTCCATTTCCTCCAACACTTCTATTTCCCTCACCCCCCCCCCCCCGATGCCTCATCTTCACCATGGACATCTAGTCCTTATAGACCTCCATCCGCCATAACCAAGGCCTCCAAGCCCTCCGTTTCTTCATCTTCTGACATCTCCATCAGTACCCTTCCACTGACATTCTAATTCGTTTGGCTAAACTAGTCATCACCCTCAACAATTTCTTCTTTGGGTTCTCCCACTTCCTCCAGACGAAAGGGGTAGCCATAGGCACCTGCATGGGCCCCAGCTATGCTTGTCTCTTTGTCGGCTACGTGGAACAGTCCATCTTCTGCAGTTACATTGGCACCACTCCCCACCTTTTCCTCCACTACATTGATGACTGCAGCGGCACCACCTCATGCACCCAGCAGGATGTTGAACAGTTCACCAACTTCACCAATATACTCCACCCTGACCTTAAATTCACCTGGACTATCTCTTACACCTGCCTCTCCTTCCTGGACTTCTCCATCTCCATCAACGGTGACTGACTCAACACTGACATTTTCTACAAACCCACCGACTCCCACAGCTACCTGAATTAAACCTCCTCCCACTCTGCCTCCCAGTCTAAAACTGAGGCATTCAAATGGGAAATAGCCAGAGTACAGGACAAATACGTTCCTATAAATGCAAAGAGTGGCAACAAGACTGCAGAACCCTGATGTCAACAGACATAAAGATTCAAATTAAGTAAAAAAGAGAAGTCTATGGCAGATAAGCCAAGGGCTCCAAATGGCAGTCTCTACAGTCATTAAAAAAGTGCAGTGGGCACTTAAATGGAGGGGGGGGTGGGCGTATGATCGAGAAGGTTTCAGTTGACATTGAAATTTGTGATGTGTCAAATCATGAGGAAGATATTTGTAAACTGTAGGATGATATCAACAGACTGGTCAGGTGGGAGAAGCAAATGGAATTCACCTTGGAAAAGTGTGAGGTAATGCACTTGAGAGGGCTAACAAGATAAGTAATTACACTATGAATGGTTTGACCCTGAAAAGTGCTAAAGATCAGAGGAAACTTGGTGTGCATATCCACAGATCCCTGAAGGTAGTAGTCCAGGTAAGTACAATGGTTACAAAAAGATATGAGATTAAACTTAATTAGCTGAAGCATATTAAACAAGACCAGGGAGATTATGCTGGGATGATATAAAACCCTAGTTTGGCCACAACTGGAATACGTGTGCAATTCTGGTCACCACCTCAGATGAAGGAAGAGGTAGAAGGCCAAAAGGAGAATTAAGGAGAATTTGTTTTCACTCAGAGATTGGTGAGAGTCTAGGACCCATTGCCTGGAAATGTGGTTGAGTTATTTTTATATGTACAGACACATACATACATATCCACCTGAGTTACCATCACCTCAAGGAAATTGAATCCACCCCATGTGATATCACGAAGCCACTGTATACTGCAAAGGTTATGAAGCCCAGCAATATTCATAGAATCCCGACAGTGTGGAACAGGCCAGTCAGCCCATCAATTACATACCAACGCTCAGAAGAGCATCCCACCCAGAACCACCCTCCTGTCCTATCCCTGCATTTCCAATGGTTAATTCACCTAAGCCTTCATATCCCTGGCCATTACAGGTAGTTCAGTATGGCCAATCCATGTAACCTGCACATTTTTGGATTGTGGGACGAAACCAGAGCACCCAAAGGAAGCCCACGCAGACACGGGGAGAATGTGCAAACTCCACAGAGACAGTTGCCTGAGGCTGGAATCGAACACAGGATCCTGACACTGTGAGGCAGCAGTGCTAACCGCTGAGCCTTCATGATTACCTCAGTCAGAACCCATGCTGTCGTCATCAGTCTGTGTCACAAACCAGCTATCCAGCCAAATGAACTAACTGACCCCCAAGTACTGAGGCTATAACAGCTGTTCAAAGGCTAGGAATTCTGCAGTGGCAAACCCACCTCCTAATTCTCCAAAGCTTGTCCATCATCTTCAAGGCAAAACTTAGGAATGAGATGGAATACCCTCCACTTGCCTGGATGAGTGCAGGCCCAACAACACTTAACATGCTTGACGTCATCCAGGACAAAGCAACCCACTTGATTGGCATTACATCCACAAGCATTGATTCTCTCCACAGCCAATGCTTTGTCGCAACAGTTTGTACCATTTAGAAGATGCATCACAGAAATTCACAAAAGCTCCTTAGCTAGCGCCTACTAAATCCATGGCCACCTCCATCTGGATGGACGAAAGCAGCAGATACATGGGAACACAAAGAATAATGTAAATACAAGTTCCCCTCCAAATACTCACAAGCCTGAAAGACATTAGAAAATCATAATGTAATGAGATAGACACTGGATTTATAAAAGGAAAATTGTATTGAAATATTTTGATGATGGAACTTGCAGTGAAGTTCAAGGGGAACCTTTAAGATGTTGCATATTTTGATTTTCAGCAAGTAGCTGCTAAGGAGCCACATGAAAAGTTGTTGCATCAATGATAGGTGTGCAGAGGCTTAAGGGATCGATTGTACTGTATCTAAGTTTGCTAATGTTACAAAGCTAAGTAGAAAGGCAAGCTCTGAGGGAAACTCAAAGAGGCTACTTGAGGTGATTGACATGTTACATGAGTGGGCAAGAAGGTGGTAGATAGACTAGAGTGTGCACACCTATCATTGATGCAACAACTTTTCATGTGGCTCCTTAGCAGCTACTTGCTGAAAATCAAAATATGCAACATCTTAAAGGTTCCCCTAGGCGGCACGGTGGCACAGTGGTTAGCACTGCTGCCTCGCAGCGCCAGAGATCCGGGTTCAATTCCCGCCTCAGGCGACTGACTGTGTGGAGTTTGCACGTTCTCCCCGTGTCTGCGTGGGTTTCCTCCGGGTGCTCTGCTAAATTGCCCGTAGTGTTAGGTAAGGGGTAAATGTAGGGGTATGGGTGGGTTACGCTTCGGCGGGTCGGTGTGGACTTGTTGGGCCGAAGGGCCTGTTTCCACACTGTAAAGTAATCTAATCTAAAGAGTTGGGTTCATTGCTCTGGGAGGAAAATAGAAAGGCAGAATTTTTAATTAGAAGTGCAGACTATTAAACATTGGTATTCAGAAAGACTTGGAAGTCAATAAAACATAAGAAATATAGAATTAAAAATCACACAACATCAGGTTATAGTCCAACAGGTTTAATTGGAAGCACACTAGCTTTCGGAGCGTCGCTCCTTCATCAGGTGATAGTGGAGGGCTCAATCCTAACACACAGAATTTATAGCAAAAATTTACAGTGTGATGTAACTGAAATTATACATTGAAAAATTATACATTGTGCACCCCAGTCCAACACTTGGTCTTCCAAATCATGACTCCTAAGGAGGTCATTACAGTCTCTCGCTGTGGCACGTTGGAACTGGCGGTCGATGAGTTAAGCATCATACCCCGTTCTCATTTGGTCTCCCCCGCACACACACTGTGGGGTAAATTTGTACTTGCAGAATTACATTTTATTTTGCTCAAAAATTGCATAAATTCATGCAAGATTGTATAACTCCCCCTTTAGAAATAAAATCAGTCTGACCTAACATTGGGACACAGACTTTAACCTCACACCTTCAATGCATTATCTGAGCTGAGATGGCACCCATTGTTAAAAGCTATGTTGAGAATGTAACTGTAAAAAAAACTTCTGGAATTTACATATGATGGAACCAAAACTAGCATAATCATTCGTGGAAGATGTAAGATAAATTTGTTAAATATTACATTCCAAGACATTGCAATCCTGTTGCTATAAAGTCTGTATCTTAGGAATCTGCTCCATAACCACCTGATGAAGAAGCTCGTGCTTCCGATTAAACCCGTTGTACTATAACCTGGTGTTGTGTGATTTTTAACTTTGTCCACCCCAGTCCAACACCAACATCTCCAAATCAGTACTGTACAACTCTAAGCTAAATTGTTAATTTGTTAATGGATAACCTCTGACAGAATGGAGATAATTAAAATAACCTGTTATTGCAAACAAGGATTGTATACTATGTTGGAGTCATTTTAGCATTGAAATCCATTAAATAAAAACCTGGAAAGATGCATTATAAGTGCTGACCCAAGATTGCCTGTTTTGTTCTGTTTAACAATGCCAAAGAATAATGTTTCTCATGTCAGGAAAATGTAAGAGAATCATGTTTGCATTGAGTACCAAAGAAATTAGAAAGACTTAATGTACCCAGGTGAAGGATAAGGCATTAAAATGATGCCATTAAATAACAACATCAGACCCACCAGCATATTTTTAAGAGGATCAATCAATGTTTGTGCAGAAGAGTTTTAGACAGCGGATATCTGCAGGATATTTAAACCATGATAAGACATCATGGCTGGCTGTTCTCACTCAATATCTGTATCTTCTACAAGGGGTTTATGAGTGAAAATGAAGTGGAAACAGAGCTTTTTTTTTATTCTTCTCTGCTTTAGGTCTGTTGAAGCCAAAGGTTAAGCTCTACTGAGACAACGTTGGCTGAGTCACATGAGTACCTGCCATGTACAAGGTGGGAGGTGTCCCCACGCGTAATGGTGGTATCTGTGTCCACACTCTGACACGTCTTGCAGCGGCTACCGTGACAGGGGTGTATGGAGTTGTCCTGAGAGCTGGACAGCTTGCTACGAACAATGATCTGTTTGAGGTTTGGCGGTTGTTTAAAGGCAAGTAGTGGAGGTACGGGGAAGGTCTTGGCGAGGTGCTCATCCTCATTGATAATGTGTTGCAGGTCAGGAAGAACATGGTGTAGTTTTTCAGCTCCTGGGAAATACTGAACAACAAAGGGTACCCTGTCGGTTGCAGCACGTGTCTGTTTCCTGAGGAGGTCTGTTTCGCTGTGGCACGTCGGAACTGGTGGTCAATGAGTTGAGCATCGTACTCCGTTCTTGTGAGGGCATCCCTGAGTACTTCCAGGTGTCCGTCACGTTCCTCCTCATCCTAACACCCATTGTTACAGCTAAACTGAGAATGCAACTTTTAAAAAAGGTTTTGTGATTTACACATGAAAGAAGCGAAACTATCATGGTATTCAAACAGATGAAAGACTCAACAGACAATCAAGGTATTTTTCAATGTATAATTTCAGTTACATCACACTGTAAATTTTTGCTATAAATTCTGTGTTAGGACTGAGCCCTCCTCAATCACCTGATGAAGGAGCGTCGCTCCAAAAGCTAGTGCTTCCAATTAAACCTGTTGGACTATAACCTGATGTTGTGTGATTTTTAACTTTGTACACCCCAGTCCAACACCGGCATCTCCAAATCAGAAACACAGAATGTTAGCAAACAGGTACAGCAAGCAAATAGGAAGGCAAATGGCACATTTGCCTTTTTGCAAGAGGAATTCTCACTAAAATTATACACAGGCTTTGATAATACACACCTTGGAGTCCTGTATAGAACTGTAGCCTGAAATCCTTTGTTGCCGAGTCCTCCTCTTATTCGTGGGGAGACAGTGACATAGTGATGCTTTTACTAGATAGTAATCCAGAAGTTCTGGGGACATAGGTTCAAACCCCATTACGATAGATGGTAGAATTAAATTTGATTCATAAATATAACATAAATCTGGAACAGATTACTACTGTCAGTGTTTGTGACCATGAAACCATCAATGATTGTTATAAAAATCTACCCGGTTCACAAATGTCTTTTGGGGAATTCTGCCACCCTTACCTAGTGTAGCCTATGTATGACAGCAATGCGATTGATTTTTCACTGTCTTCTGAAATGGCCCCATGAGACTCTGACGGAGGCCAATTATGGATGGGTAACAAATGTGGAACTCACCAGCAATGCTCATATTCTGCGATATAATAAAGGAAGTAAGCATTTCTTACCAGCATGGCTTCTCTGAGCACCATGAGAGCTTTCGCCCTTGTCCTTGTTATTTGTACCCCCTGCCCCTTCTAAGATGCCCTCCTTTCGCCAACCTTGAAGCTGCTGCGTAATCAAATCATTAGTTGAGGTCTCAAATAGTTGCACATGCCCATTCCCCGAATTCCCACCTGTAGCTGAAGTCACCCGCAACACACCAATGTCAAATCCAGCATCCTTCATTAAATAAAAGGCCATTAATCTGTTTAGTTTATAAAACAGGATATGACATTTGTTAACAAAGTACAGGCAGTAATTTGATACAAATATGTTAATGACTGCTCCAAAAATAACACAACAGGGAATTTGAATCCCTTAGCAAATGTCACCACTTCAGAGCTTTTTGTGCTCACAGAACTGTTACAGCACAGAAAAAGGTTATTCAGCCCACCATGTGTGTGCTAGCTCTCTGTATGAGTATGGATGTGTTCATGACAATACAATAAGAAATAGGATCTGGGGTAGGCCCTTGGATCCTGACCTATCATTTAGTAAGCTTGTCGCTGATGTGACTGTAGCCTTAATTCTATATTCCTGCCTATCTCTATTAACTCTTGACTCCCTTATCAGTCAAATAATCTTCACACGTGGACTTGATCTAACCTCCACTGTTCCAAAGAGAAGAACACTTCAAAGATTAAGGACTCTC
The DNA here is from genome assembly GCF_004010195.1 of Chiloscyllium plagiosum. Taxonomy (NCBI): domain Eukaryota; kingdom Metazoa; phylum Chordata; class Chondrichthyes; order Orectolobiformes; family Hemiscylliidae; genus Chiloscyllium; species Chiloscyllium plagiosum. The sequence goes on from NC_057724.1 coordinate 3,375,609, forward strand.
TGAGAGAGTACATTGAACTATATATCCTATTTCTAGATTTCCCCATGAGGGGGAGAATTTTCTCAACATCTGCTCTTTCAAGTCCCCTCAGAATCGGTTAGGTTTCAATAAGATCATCCTGTATTGTTTTGCCGATTGTATTTTATGCAGGGATGACACCAGTTTCTGTGTCTGAACAAGGGCTTTCATTTAAATAAAACAAAGAACTTCAGATGCTGAAGATCTCAAAGAAAGAGAAATTGCTTGAAAAACTTAGCAAGACAGCATCTGTGGAGAGAAAACAAGCTTTGAGTCCAGAACAGTTGTCTAAAGAAGATTCATTGAACCCAAAATATTAATTCTGCTTTCTCTCCATAGATGCTGCCAGACCTGCTGAGGTTCTCATTTCTCTTTACTCTGTTTAGGATCTCGGTAAAAACAATGACTGCAGATGCTGGAAACCAGATTTTGGATTAATGGTGCTGGAAGAGCACAGCAATTCAGGCAGCATCCGAGGAGCAGTAAAATCGACGTTTCGGGCAAAAGCCCTTCAGAACTGCTGTGCTCTTCCAGCACCACTAATCTAGAATCTGGTTTAGGATCTGTCCAGTGATTAGTGATAGAGGGTACCCTACTGTAGCATATCTATAGAAGAGGCACTGTCTTAGATAACCACATAATCATAATTACATGACAGCAATAAGTACAATGGCATTTGGTCAGGCATAATGAATAGTATCTCAAGAGTTAGATTACATCTGCACCACGGTGCCGCAAGGTGGCTCAGTGGTTAGCACTGTTGCCTCACAGCACCAGGGTTTGATCCCACTCTCGGGTGACTGTCTGTGTGGAGTTTGCACATTCTCCCGTGTCTGCATGGGTTTCCTCCGGGAGCTCCAGTTTCCTCCCACAGTCAAAAGGATGTGCACGTTAGATGAATTGGCCATGCTTAAATTGTCAATTAAGTGCAATAGTCAGAGGGAAAATGGGTTTGGGTGGGTTACTCTTCGGAGGGTCGGTGTGACCTGTTGGACTGAAGGGCCTGTTTCCACACTGTAGGGAATCTAATCTAATCATATGAAGGTTAGTGTAGAACTCCCTGTCTTCACCCACACACTGAATCGGATATTAACAGAATGGGTGGCGCTCAATATAATCATGGGGCATTAACTCCTTCAGAACCATCAACTTATACAACAAAGAACACCCCTTCACTCATCTAAATGCTAATGAGTACAGTCTAAATTCTCTCATCCTTTCCACAATAAGCAAACCTCTCATCTTAGAAACCAGCCAAATGAACCTCCTCTGAACAGTATCCAATTTAAAAGTATCTCTCCTAAAGCAGGGAGCACAAAGCTGCACACAAACACTTATGTAATGGAGGAACCGATGTTGGACTTGGGTAAACACAGTTAAAAATCACACAACACCAGCAACAGGTTTATTTGGAAGTACCAGCTTTCAGAGTGCTGCTCCTACATCAGGAAAACTGTAGTGGGGCAGGATCATAAGACACAGAATTTATAACAAAAGATTACAGTGTCATGCAATTAATATGATATATTGAACAAACATAGGTTGCTGCTAAGTCTTTCATCTTTTAGAATGGGTTGCAGGTTTCGATTCATTAATTAGATTACATTACAGTGTGGAAACAGGCCCTTCGGCCCAACAAGTCCACACCGACCCGCCAAAGCGCAACCCACCCATACCCCTACATTTACCCCTTACCTAACTCTACAGGCAATTTAGCGTGGCCAATTCACCTGACCTGCACATCTTTGGACTGTGCGAGGAAACCGGAGCACCCAGAGGAAACCCACGCAGACACGGGGAGAACGTGCAAACTCCACACAGTCAGTTGCCTGAGGCGGGAATTGAACCCGGGTCTCTGGCGCTGTGAGGCAGCAGTGCTAACCACTGTGCCACCGTGCCGCCCACTGAATATGTAAATTTCAGAACTTCTTTCAAGTCACATTCTCAAGATAACTTAAGGTTTTATATTAAAAAAAGGTGATATCTCAGCACAGAAAATGCATTAAAGGTGTATGGTTAGAGTCTGTCTGTATCCCAAACTTGAGTCAAACTGGTTCAATTTCCAAAGTAGGAATTTATAAAGTGTTATATAGATTGACTGCCTGCAGGTTGTGTGCTGTGTGTGTGTGTGTATGTGCGCGCATGCATGTGTGTGAGTGTGATGGAGCATAAGCCTGTGAGAGGGTGTGTGCATGGGTATGGATACGGGGGGTACATGCGTGTGTGTCTGAGAGAGAGAGAGCTTGCGTATGAGAGAATCTGCCTGAGTGTGTGAGTATGTAAGGGTGTGTGCGTGAGAGAGTGTGTATAGTGTAGTGGAGTCACCTGTAGTGTGACATGAATCCAAGGTCCCAGTTGAGGACATCCACATGGGTACTGAACTTGTCTATCAGCTTCTGCTTGGCCACTCTGCATTGTTGTATATCCCGAAGTTTGCCCTGAAGGATGGTCATCCAAAGATCCGAGGCCGAATGTCCCTGACCGCTGAAGTGTTCCCCGAATGGGAGATGAATACACCTGTCTGGGGACTGTTGGTCGGTGTCCATTCATCCGTTATCGTGGCGTCTGCTTGTTCTTGCCAATGTACCATGCCTCGGGGCATCCTTGCCTGCAGCGTATGAGACAGATGATGTTGGCCGAGTCACAGGAGTACTTGCCATGTACAGGTGGGCTTAAAGTGCAGTCTAAGAAGGACCCCGTACAGTTGTCGAAAGACTTCCTTACCTTTATACTGTACCCCCTCCACAAACACCATTTGCTTTCCTCATTACACGCTGTACCTGCATACTAACATTTTGTCTTTAATTCTTTGATGCAAGTAGGCATTGCTATCAATCCCAAATTACCCTTTAACTGAATGATTTGTTTGGCCATTTCAGAACTAAACTGAACAGTTGCAGGTCTGGAGTTATATACAGAACTCATATCACGTAAAACAGCAAATTTCTCTCCCAAAAAGACATTAATGAGCCAGATATGTTTTTACAACAGATCAGCATTTGAACTTAAATTCCACGAGGTGGGACTTGAATGTATGCCCCGAGTGCTTTAGTTTGGGATGTCTGGATTAATAGTCCAGTGACAATATCATAATATCACTATCTGCCCCATTGATGATTCAAGGACAACACATCGATTAATTGATGTGGATGTAAAAGATTGAGGCATTGTTTCTAAGCAGAGCAGAAGAGTTCTATCTAAGTACAGTACTTGTAAATTATTGTACTTCAATCAACACCTAAAACTGATTATCTGGTCATTAACACATCGCCACATGTGATAGCCAGTTGTCAAAATGCAGCTGTCCCATCAATTACACTGTCCCATCAAACACTGTCACAACAGGGACAGCACAGGGTTAGAAACAGAGGAAAGCTCCCTCTATGCTGTCCCCAGCAAACATGCCAAAGACAGGGACAGCACATGATTAAAGCTCCTTCTATATTGTTCCATCATACATTCCCTGGATAGACAAGAGGTTATATACAGAGTAAATACTGTCCCGTCAAACACTCTCAGGACAAGTAGATTGATATTAGACTCCACTACGATGTCTTGTCAGAGAATTACGGTTCAGTTACAGAATGTTTCAGAATTTCAAAAGGCTGTTAACAATTTTTCACATATCTGTTAGTGGTTCAGATATAAGATTGACTCAGAGACAGAAAATAGGGACCAGTAATGAATAAATTTTAATTTAAAAAATTACTTCTTTCATTGCTCATAGGAAATGTATTGTCCAGGTGTTAGTATTAAAATTTCTGATATTACAAAATGACAAGTTCAGAGCCTACACAGAAATTTGGTTCAATAGATCATATTTTATTTGTTTTGGTTTTAACAAAATGGTGTCTTGTTGAAAGATAAGCACACAATGCTGCAGATTTTGTTTTAACATGTAAACAAAGGATTATTAACACATGAATTGAAGATAAAATAGGATAAACCACTTATAACACAAATCCAAAAAAATTTAAGCAGCAAAATTATAATCGTATAAATCCTAAAATTCCCCTTTGTAAATTGTAAGGATAAACTTCAGTTCTTTATAGTTCCAATACACACTCCTAGTATAGTATCCAAAACAACACTCATACAATATTCACACCAGAGTCCCGCTTTTTAACACTGTGGTAAATTTACGTCACTTGTAGCTTTGACTTATAGTCTGCAATTGTAGATGGTTCCTTCCTGGAGCTATTAAACACCTGACCTAAAGGTACTCAGCCTTAGGCAACCTCTTCAGGTTTTTATCTCAACACTTCTAATCTAGGATTAATACAAACTCCTTAAGGCGATCTAGTTCACTATATCATCCTTTCTCAGGCATACTGGTCTACATAGTTAACCTATCCCAAGGACTTCACAGGACTATTTAAAACTCAGAGTAAAAGCTGAAACCAAATGTCTGCCTTCCAAAGCCATGGGTGTTTCCCTTAAACTTGAAACAAGTTAAGTTTCAGAATTATCTAAGAAAATGTAATGTCTCATTATTTATCTCCCTGGTTTGAGAAACAATCTAAAAGCAAAACATATAACTATCAGTGGCATTAAAAAACCCCATTCATTCCAAAGCCATGTCTCAAAAACTACTGTAAAAGAAATCATCATGGCTACAGAAATAGCTACAAGTTAATTACTAACCTAAGACTGACAGAGAACCAATGGGTTACTAACTCAAAAAACAAAACCAAATATAATTTTATATTTATACATAAATCACAGTTTATAATATGAAGTTTCAAAATGCAGAAAGTGAAGAAGATTAGGAACTGACTTCAAGAGTGCATAGAACATTGAATAAGTCAACAGCTAGCATTGAGCAGTATGAAGTGATACTGTTTGAGAAGAAAAATGAAGTCATCAAATATAAACAAATATAAACAAAATGCTATAATTTTGAAAGGTGTACATTAACAGAGAAATTTGCAGATTTCCATACACATCTTGGAAGGTGGCAGGATAGGTTGAGGATTAAACATGCACATGATATCCTTGACTTCATAGATAGAATTTCAGACAATACACAATCCAGTAATGTATCACACTTGTTTCCCCGCTGTTTTTACTGCACTAGAGTTACCTCCCATCTCTCCTTATCTAACTCTCTCATCAGAACTATCAATTCCCTTCTCTCCCATGTGTTTTTCTGTGCTTCTCACGATAGAAATTTCTTCTAAAGTCCCACTTGGATTTTTTGGTGATTATCTCAAAATAACAACCTGTGGCTTTGCTCTTCTTCCATTCTCTGTTCTTTCTATCAGGTTTTTTTAGAACATAGAACAGAGAACATTATAGCGCAATACAGGCCCTTCAACCCTCGATGTTGCACCGACCTGTGAATCTAATCTGAAGACTATCAATCCTACACTATTCAATTTCCATCCATATGCTTTTCCAATGACCACTTTAATGCCCTTAAGTTTGACAAATCTACAATAGCTGCAGGCAGGGAATTCCATGCCCTTACAACTCTGAGTAAAGAAGCTACCTCTGACATCTGTCCTATATCTGTCACCCCTCAATTTAAAGCTATGTCCCCTCATGCTAGCCATCACCATCCGAGGAAAAAGGCTCTCACTGTCCACCCTAACCCTCTGATTATCTGAGATGCTCAATTAAGTCACGTCTCAACTAATCTCTTCTTGCTAATGAAAACAGCCTCAAGTCCCTCAGATTTTCCTCATAAGACTTTCACTCCATATCAGGGAACATCCTTATAAATGGCGTCTGATCCCTTTCCAAAGGTTCCGCATCCTTCCTGTAATGCGGTGACCAGAACTGTACGCAATACTCCAAGTGCGGCCACAGTAGAGGTTTGTACAACTGCAGCATGACCTCGTGGCTCCAAAACTCAATCCCTCTACCAATAAAAGCCTTCTTAAACAGCCCTACCAACTAGGGTGGCAACTCTCAGGGATCTACGTACATGGACAACAAAATGTCTCTGCTAATCAACACTACCAAGAAACTTACCACTAGCCCAATACTTATTATTCCTGTTGCTCCTTCTAAAGTGAATCACCTCACACTTTTCCACATTAAACTCCATCTGCCACCTCTCAGCACAGCTCTGCTGCTTAATGATGTCCCTAGGTAACCTGCAACACCATTCAGAACTGTCCACAACTCCACTGACTTTAGTGTCATCCGCAAATTTACTTACCCATCCTGCTATGCTCTCATTCAGGTCATTTCTAAAAATAACAAACATCAATGGGCCCAAAACAGATCCTTGCAGTGCACCACTAGTAACTGAAGATCAGTGTGAATGTTTTCCCTCTGCCTTCTTTCAGCCAGACAATTTCTGACACAGAACGGTAAATCATACTCAATTCCATGCCTCCTTATTTTCAGCAATTGCTTACCATGGGGAACCTGATCAAAAGCCTTACTGAAATCCATATACACCACGTCAACCACTTTACACTCATCTACCTGTTTGGTCACCTTCATAAAGAACTCAATAAGGTTTGTGAGGCATAACCCACCCTTCACAAAACCATGTTAACTATCCCTAACCAAATTATTCCTTTCTTGAATTGTACATCATGGGACCTGTCCTCACTTTCTCACATTGGCAACTCCGCTGGAGCGGTCCCTGCAGTTGTGTGAGTGCAGTTTCCATCATCAAATAGAAATTGAGACAGTTTGGTGTCCAGTGAAGTTGTCGGCTGTTTTCTTAACCTTGCCTTCAATACTTGGACTGTTTGTTCAGCCAGACTATTGGACAAAGGATGCAGCTGTCATTACAGGCCAAATGCCATTCAACTTCAGGAAATACTCAAAATTCCTTGCTGGCACATGGATGCCTGTAATCTGTGACCAACATGTCCAGACACCAGGTGCTCACAATTTTTCAAATGCAGTCTGCACCTTTGACAAATGAGCTTTATGCATATCTAACCACATTGAATGGGCGTGCACAAAAATCCACAAACAGACTGGCACATTCGATGTGTAACTGACTCCAGGCTATACCTGGCCAGTTGCATGAATATTGTGCACAGCTGGCGACAATTTCTGTCCTTGTTGGCACTCTGGGTACTGCCCTACCAACATGGCTGTGTCAGCATCCAATCCTGGCCAACAGTCATAAATTCTCATCTCCATCCTCATTTGGGAAATCACTGGATGACCCTGAAGTTCAGCCAGTTTCTGACAGTGATCTTTGCTTGGGCCAAACACTCTTGCTCCCCATATTAGTATGCCATCTTCAATGGTCATCTGGTCTTATCAGGCCTAGAAAGGACTCTTTTTGATTTTAAGATGTCTTTCAGGTCACCTTCAGCCTTTTTTAGATTAGATTAGATTCCCTACAATGTGGAAACAGGCCCTTCGGCCCAACAAGTCCACACCGACCCTCCTAAGAGTAACTCACCCACGCCTCTGACTAATGAACCTAACAACTATGGACAATTTAGCATAGCCAATTCACCTGACCTGCACATCTTTGGAATGTTGGAGGAAACCGGAGCACCAGGAGGAAACCCACATAGATACAGGGAGAATGTGCAAACTCCACACAAACAGTCACCCAAGGCTGGAATCAAACCTGGGACCCTGGCGCTGTGAGGCAGCAGTACTAACCACTGAGCCACTGTGCCTTCTTTTCTCTATTTTCTTGAGACCCAGCCTATTAATCATTCCCTGGTAGTTATAATTCCACAGTTCTGCAATCAAGAATTTCAATCTTTCTCCAGGGTGTTTATACCTTTTTATAATAGCCGACCTGCACATAATGTTCTAAGTGTTATGTAACCAAGATTCAGTACATAAGTTCACTTGTTTCCAATTCTCCCCCTCAAGAAATAAGTCCAAGTAGTCAGGTTAACTTTTTTAATGGCACTTGTTACGATCGATCCCTGGGTGAGCATCCCCAGTTTGTTCCGATTCTAGATGGAATACTTTAAAATGGTTATGATCCTGAGTGAGGAGAAATGAAACAGTCCCTCTTCATTTTTCAACCCCTTCCAAGGCTGATTGTAACAGGTTAATTTTAAAAAAGGATTCCTTGTCTTCGTAGGTGCCTTTCCCCAACCCAAATATATTCATGTTTTAAAGGGTTCCAAAAAAAAGGTTTTTTTGAGTTTAATAAAAGGTAAGTTTTCAGCCAAATCTGAGAAAAGATAGTAAAATGCCACTCACACATGCAGGTTAGAAATGTGATTCGAGGAAAAAGATAACAATTAAAAAGATATACAACTCAATCTCTGGACTCCATGAAGTTGAAAATTACAGCCCTTAAATTGAGTGATACCAATAATGCTGACATGGATAATTAAGTGGTTCATAGAACATAGAACAGTACAGCACAGTACAGACCCCATGATGTTGTGCTGAACATTTATCTTAGTCTAAGATCAACCTAAACTACACAGCCCTCAATTTACCACCATCCATGTTCTTGTCCAAGAGTCACTTAAATGTCCCTAATGTCTCTGACTCTACTACCACTGCTGGCAGTGCATTCCACGCATCCACCACTCTGTGTGTTTAGAACCTACCTCTGACATCTCCTCTAAACCTTCCTCCAATCACCTTAAAATTATGACCTTTCATGACAGCCATTTCTGCCCTGGGGAAAAGTCTCTGGCTATCTACTCTCTCTGTGCCTCTCATTCCCTTGTACACCTCTATCAAGTCACCTCTCTTCCTTCTTCTCTCCAGCGTGAAAAGCTCCAGCTCACTCAACTTCTCTTCATAAGACAAGCCCTCCAATCCAGACAGCATCCTGGTAAATCTCCTCTGCACCCTCTCTAAAGCATTTACATCCTTCCTATAATGATCAGAACTGGACACAATATTCCAAGTGTGGTCTAACCAGGGTTTTATAGAGCTGCAGCAAAACCTCGCAGTTCTTAAACTCAATCCCCCTGTTAATGAAAGCCAAATCACCATACACCTTCTTAACAACTTGGGTGGCAACTTTGAGGGATTTATGTACATGGAACCCAAGATCCCACTGTTCCTCCACACTGCCGACAATCCTGTCTTTAACCTTGTATTCAGCATTCAAATTCACCCTTCCAAAATGAATCACTTCACAGTTATCCAGGTTGAACTCCACCTACCACTTCTCAGCCCAGCTCTACATTCTGTCAATGTCTTATTGTAGCCTGCAACAACCCTCCACACCATCTACAACACCATCAACTTTGTGTCATTGGCAAACTTACTAAGCCACGCTTCCAATTCTTCATCCAAGTCATTTATAAAAACTACAAGCAGCAGTAGCCCAAGAACAGATCCCTGTGGGACATCACTGGTCACCGACCTCCAGGCGGAATACTTTCCATCCACTACAACTCACTGTCTTCTTTCAGCCAGCCAATTCTGTATCCAGACAGTCAAATTTCCCTGTGTCGCATACCTCCTAACTTTCTGAATGAGCCTACTATGGGGAACCTTATCAAAGACCTTACTGTAATCCATATACACCACATCCACTGCCTGATCTTTGTCAACCTGTCTCATCACATCCTCAAAGAACTCAATAAGGATTGTGAGGCATGACCTGCCCCTCACAAAGCCATGCTGACTATCTTTAATCAAACTAGGTTTTTCCAAATAGTCATAAATCCTATCTCTCAGAATCCTTTCCAGTACCTTGCTTACCACAGGCATAAGACTGTAATTCCCAGAGATTTCCCTATTTCCTTTCTTGAACAAAGGAACAACATTCGCCTCCCTCCAATCATCTGGTTCTATTCCCTTGGAGAGTTAGGATGCAAAGATCATTACCAGAGGTGCAGCAATCCCATTCCTTGCTTCCCGGAGGAACCTTGGATATATCTGGTTCAGCCCTGGAGACTTATCTATCTTGATATTTCCCAGAATTTCCAGCACATCCACTTTCAATCTGTTCAAGCCTATTAACCTGGTCCACAGTGTTCTCATTATCAACAAGGTCCCTCTCTCCAGTGAATACTGAAGCAAAAAACTCACTTAGGGCCTCCCCTACCTCTCAAACTCCGGGCACACTTTCCCTCCACTATCCCTGATTGACTCGACCTTCTCTCTGACCATTCTCTTATTCCTCACTTATGTGTAGAACGCCTTTAGGTTTTCCCTTATCCTTCCCGCCAAGGCTTTTTTGTGCCCCCCCCCCCCCCCCCCAGCTCTCCTCACTCCATTTTTGAGTTCTTTCCTAGCTACCCTGTAATCCTCTAAAGCTGTGCCAGATCCTTGCTTCCTCAACCTTTAGTAAGTTTCATTCTTCCTTTTGATGAGAAGCTCCTCTTCTCTTGTCATCCAAGACTCCTTCATCTTACCATTCCTTGCCTGTCTCATTAGGAAATGTTTGGCTCTACAAGTTACCTAGCAAGCTTTTATCCTGTTTCCTTTTCAATGGCATCTTCACTGGCTTGCCTGGCTTCCAGCACTCAGAGCAAGAGAGTGTCCATTCTGCATCTGCAGCACAGGGGTGTCCAATGGCTGTTCTCAAGCTATAACCTTCACAGCACACTATCCACACTTGTATATTAGCCCACCAACACACACAGATCATGGTTGCATTTGAGTTTTTGTTTGCTTTTTTTGTATATTCCTGGAAGACTATAACATAGTGGGTGGCATATTGGCTCAGTGGTTAGCACTGCTGCCTCACAGCACTAGAGACCCGGCTTTCTGTGTGGCGTTTGCACATTCTCCCCGTGTCTGTGTGGGTTTCCTCTGGGTGCTCTGGTTTTCTCCCACAGCCCAAAGATGTGCAAGTTAGGTGAATTGGCCATGCTAAATTGCTCATAGTGTTCAGGGATGTGTGCATTAGTAAGGGGTAAATGTAGGGTAGGGGAATGGGTCTGGCTGGGTTACTCTTCGGAGGGTCAGTGTGGACTTGTTGGGCTGAAGGGCCTGTTTCCACATTGTAGGTATACTATATCTATATAAACATGTCTGCAGTTTGGGGTGTAATCTACAAGAGATAGCTTTCTGATGTTAGGAATATTCAGCCTCTCATTATCTCTGTAGCCACATGAGATCACAGTTCATTTTGATTTGAGTTGCATGTTCCTTGACGAATTGCCTTTGAAGTTCCCTTGGTATTTTCAAGGGTGACATTCTATGCGTCATCTCAGCATTTTGCTGGATTGTCATTGACTTTACATCAGCAGTCATCTTTTGTCTCTATCCTCTTATAAAAATAACATGCTGTTATTAAAGTTCAGTCTGTTCTTAAGGTTATGATTTATTTTAATGTTATTACTCCACATTGCCACTTTAAATAATTTATACATTTACACTCCAAGATTCTTTTGTCCCTCTGTGCCACTAAGATTCTTATTTTTCCAAATGATGTTAATTTTTATCACCATAACCCAATACCTCATATATACTTGTGCAGAAGTTCATTTAGGAAGCTTTAAATCGTTCTTGTAATTTGTTGCAGTCCTCCTCAGTATTGATCATACCCCCAAAATTGGCACCAAAATTTAGAAATTATGCTTTGCATTCCCAATGCTAACTCATTGTTATAAGTCATGATCAATTACAGTCCCACTTGTTGTGGGATCCCATAATTCACACTTTCAAAGTGTACAGATCATACAGAAATAGTTATCATTGTTAAAAGAGGAACACTGCGGAACTCCAAAAGCTTATTAAGTAGCTGGTGGAGTGGATGGATAAGTGGCAGATGAAATTCATTGCAGAGAAGTGTGAGGTGATAAATTTTGTTAGAAAGACAGATGAACAGTATTAAATAAGGGTCTTAATTCTCAAAGGATGCAGGAGCACAGGAACATATATGTGTTTGAGCACAGCTCATTCAAGGTGGTAGGACAACTGGAGAGAGAAGTTAATAAAACATTGTGTTCTCAGCTTTATTAATAGCAGTTAGGGTACAAGACCAAGGAAGCTTTGTTGAATTTGTACAAGACACTTGTTAGATCTCAGCTGGAGTATTGTGTACTGTTCTGGGTATCACATTGAAGAAAAGATGTGAATGCATTGGAAAGAGCATAAGGGACATTTACAGGGTCAATCTGTGGAATTCTCAACAACAGAAGGCTGCAGAGGCTCGGACACTGAGTATATTCAAGAAAGAGTTGATAAGTTATTTGAAACCTCTAATCTCAAATAGTATGGAGAGACAACAAGAATATATCATTGAGAAAAAGGATCAGCCATGATCAGACTGAAATGCAGAGCAGTCTTAAAGGACTGAACAGCTGACTTCTGCTCCTAATTTTATATATCAGTCAGAAACTTTAGTTATGAGGATAGATTAGAGAGATTGGTCTGGTTGGAGTGGAGATCACCGAGGGGTGAAATGACAGAAGTTTTCAACATCATGAGAGGTATGAGTGAAGTAGATAGGGAGAAATGTTCCCACTTAGAAAATGGTCCAGGACCAAAAGGCACAAATTTGCAGGGAATTACAAAAGAAGCAAGTATAATGAGAGAAAGATATTTTTCAACACAGTGAGTGGCTCAGCTCTGCTATACTCTGCCTGGAAATGTGGTGAAGCCATTCGATTTAAGGCATTCCAAAAGGCATTGGATGATTATTTAAATTAATGCATTCACAAGATGTGTCACTGTCCAGGCTTGCATTTATTACTACATTATTAATTTCTTTACTACTTATTTATTTTATATGTATTATTATCGTATTTACTTATTGTAGAAGCAACGTGCAAGGTACAAGGAAAAGACTTGATGCTCATTTGGATCAGGAAACTGCCAACATTGCCTGGTCAGGCCGATGTTTAACTCCAGACCAACAGCAATGTGGTTGACTCTTGGCTGACCTCTGAACAATTAGGACTGGGTGATAAATGCCGGTCTAGCCAGCGATGCCCATAGCCCACGAACAAATAAAAAAGAAAGTTGATGGGGGTGTGCCTTGCAACAAAGTCACAAAGCACTGGACTTTATAAATAACCTACCTCCACACTCAGCAGTGTCTGTGTCTGCCTCCATGATTTTTACCTGGTGGGCTAGATTGGAGACAAACATTATCCACCATGACCCCACCAGAATGAAACGCCCACCTTTCCCAAACTTCCTCCCAAAGCTTGTGGGCTGAGGCAGGAATTTCCCCAACCCATGCCACCTGCCTCAAGGATGGATATCCAGGTCAATTATATATGGTATTCAATTTTCCCGATTATGCAAAGATAGATAGGAAAACAAGCTGTGTGGAGATTGCAAACAGCTTGAGATAAAGTAAGCAATTATACTTGTCAGAGAGTATCATGTGGGAAAATGTAAGGGTTTTCACTTTAGGAGGAAGAAATAAAAAGCAAAATATTATTTCAATGGAGAGAGACTGCAGAATGCTTCAGAACAGAGGAATCTGGTGTCCTAGTACATGAACCAAAAATGTTGGCATGCAGCAATGTGGTTGACATATAATGCAGAAAACAAATGGAATGCTAATCTTTATTACAAGGGATCATTGGTTGCACGGTCAACATTGACCCGGCTTTCTATTTCAGAATTTTTAAAAATTGAATTCAAATTTCACCATCTTCCATTGTGACATTCAAACGCATGTCCCTAAGCACTAACCTCAAGTACGGGATTCCTAATTCAGTGACTTTACTCTCTCCTCTAAGATCTCGTGCCGCATGCACTTCTCATGCCCAATGAGGCCATCTCAAGGCCCCAACTCCACCATGATCCCTCATGTGCCTCATACCAAGAAATGGCCCCATTGCTAGGCTTTTGAATTTCCACGCTCATTCACTCATTATTAATCACTATAATGATGGTAGCCTGTGTAAAAAGGCTCTTAAAAAGCAGTAATTTGTTGATAACTTCCAACTTCCTAAATACAAAACTCCTTTTTATGACAATTCTATAGAGGTGTCACTCATCCAGGGGCTTTGAAGTATCAGGAGGTTAAAGTGCAAGAATCTGAAACCTTCTGTAAATAACTATTATGAAATTGACAGCTAAGGTCAAATCAAAATTGGTGGTTCGGTGGACAGCGAAGAAGGTTACCTCAGAGTACAGCAGGATTTTGCTCAGAATGGCAAATGGGCTGAGGAGTGACAGGTGGAGTTTAATTTAGATAAATGTCAGGTGCCACAGTTTTGAAAGACAAATAAGAGCAGGACTTATACACTTAATGGTAAGGTCCAAGGAAGTGTTGCTGGACAAAGAGACCTTGGAGTGCAGGTTCGTAGCTCCTTGAAAGCGGAGTTGCAGGTAGATAGGATAGTGAAGAAGGCGTTTGGTATGTTTTCCTTTATTGGTCAGAGTATTGAGTACAGGAGTTGGGAGGTCATGTTGTGGCTGTACAGGTAAGGTTACTATTGGAATATTGTGTGCAATTCTGGTCTCCTTTCTATCGGAAGGGTGCTGTGAAACTTCAGAAAAGATTTACAAGGACGTTGCCAGAGTTGGAGAATTTGAGCTGTAGGAAGAGGCTGAAAAGGCTGGGGCTGTTTTCCCTGGAGCGTCGGAGGGTGAGGGCTGACCTTATAGAGGTTTATAAAATCATGAGGGGGATAGATAGGGTAAATAGACAATGCCTGTTCCCTGGGGTGGGGGAGTCCAGAACTAGAGGGCATGGGTTGACGGTGAGAGGAGAAAAATTTATAGGACATTGAACATAGAATATAGAACATGACAGCGCAGTACAGGCCCTTTGGCTCTCGATGTTGCACTGACCTGTGGAGCCAATCTGAAGCCCATCTATCCTACACTATTCCATTCTCGTCCATATGCCTATCCAATGACCATTTAAATGTCCTTAAAGTTGATGAGTTTACTACTGTTGCAGGCAGTGTGTTCCCCACCCTTGCTACTCTCTGAGTAAAGAAACTACCTCTGACATCTAATTCCCCTCAATTTGAAGCTATGCCCCCTCTCGTGCTATCTATCACCATTCTCGGAAAAAGGCTCTCCCTGTCTACCCTACCTAACCTCTGATTATCTGATACGTCTCAAGGAAGTCACCTCTCAACCTTCTTTTCTCTAATGAAAACAGCCTCAGGTCCCTCAACCTTTCCTCGTAAGACCTTCCCTCCATGCCAGGCAACATCCGAGTAAATCTCGTATGAACCCTTTCCAAAGCTTCCACATCCTTCCTATAATGTGGTGACCAGAGCTGCATGCAATACTTGAAGTGCAGCAGAACCAGAGTTTTGTACAGCTGCAGCATGACCTCATGGTTCCGAACCTTGATCCCTCTACAACTAAAAACTAACACACCGTATGCCTTCTTAACAGCCCTACCAACATGGGGGCAATTTTGAGGGATCTATGTACATGGACACCGAGATCTCTCTGCTCATCTACACTTCCAAGAATCTTACCATTCACCCAGTACTCTGCATTCCTGTTACTCCTTCCAAAGTGAATCATCTCACACTTTTCTGCATTAAACTCCATTTTCCACCTCTCTGCCCAGCTCTGCAGCTTATCTATATCCCTCTGCAATCTACAGCATGCTTCGGCACTATCCACAACTGTACTGACCATAGTGTCGTCTGCAAATTTACTAACCAATCCTTCTATGACCTCATCCAGGTCGTTTATAAAAATGACAAACAGCAGTGGACCTTGCGGTATGCCACTAGTAACTGAACTCCAGGATGACCATTTCCCATCAAACATCATCCTCTGTCTTCTTTCAGCTAGCCAATTTCTGATCCAAACCGGTAAATCACCCTCAATCCTATGCCTCTGTATTTTGTGCAATAGCCTACCATGGGGAATCTTATCAAATGCCTTATTGAAATCTGTATACACCACATCAACCGCTTTACCCTTATCCACCTGTTTGGTCACCAACTCAAAGAAATCAATAAGGTATGTGAGGCACGACCTAACCTTCACAAAACTGTGTTGACTATCCCTAATCAACTTATCCTCCCTAGATGATTATAAATCCTATCTCTTATAACTTACTCCAACACTTTACCCACAACCAAAGTAAGGCTCACTGGTCTATAATTAACAGGGTTGTTCTCAATGGTGACATGAAGATCAAAGCCTAAGGCTCTGTAAACTCCTCCCCGGCTTCTCAGAGAATCCTCGGATAAATCCCATCCAGCCCAGGGGATTTGTCTATTTTCACACTTAGAATTGCGAACACCTCATCCTTATGAACTTCAATCCCATCTAGTCTAGTAGTCTGTTTCTCAGTATTCTCCTCGACAACATTGCCTTTTTCCAGTGTGAATATTGATGAAAAATATTCACTTAGTGCTTCTCCTATCTCCTCTGACTCCACGCACAACTTCTCACTACTGTCCTTGATTGGCCCTAAACTTACTCTCGTCATTCTTTTATCCCTTATATACCTATCGAAAGCTTTAGGGTTTTCCCTGATTCCATCCGCCAACAACTTCTCACGTCCCCTCCTTGCTTGTCTTAACTCTCCCTTTTGGTCTTTCCTGGCTACCTTGTAACTCTCAAGCGCCCTAACTCAGCCTTCACATCCCAACCGAACACAATCCTTCTTCTTCCTCTTGACAAGACGTTCAACTTCCTTAGGGACCTAAGGGGCAACTTATTCACGCAGAGGGTGGTGCGTGCATGGAATGAGCTGCCAGAGGAAGTGGTGGAGGCTGGTACAATTACAGCATTTAAAAGACATTTGGATGGGTATATGACTCGGAAAGGTTTGGAGGGATTTAGATTATGTGCTGGCAAATGGGACTAGATTAGGGTCGGCGAGCTGGTCGGCATGGATGAGTTGGACTGAAGGGTCTGTTTCTGTGCTGTATATCTCTATGACTGGAGTTGAGAAACACTTTAGCAATGCTTACCAATAACTTGGCTAAAGCGACTGAATGCTAGTTGCTAAATTTGCTCATAATACCGATATAGGCAGGAAAGTAAAATATGGAAAAGACTAAGGAGTCAGTAAAGATGGAGCAGACTTGATGGGCCTAATGGCCTAATTCCACACCTATATTTTATGTTCTCCTGTTTTGTCTTTCCCTCCTCCATATTCTCACGCACTTCTGTCTTTCAAAAAATCCATGGTTTTTACATTTACTTCATTATTTGAATTTTCACAATTCAAACATATTTTTAATTAGTTTTATTCAACTGCTTTAAAAGTTCTGGATTTTAGAAACATATTGTTGAGAGGCAGGTTCTAATTGATTGCTCGCAGAATCTAAGGTTTAGTTTGGGGTTAATTAAGTTCAAATGTGTTAAACAATTGCCCTCAATCAAGCTGAAATAATTGCTCTTCTTTTTTGGATGCTTTTCTTGCAGAGTTCCTGTAGTGATTGTAACGGGCAGTAGCTCATCTTGTGCCTTTGCTACACGAAGAAGAGAGCAAATTTCTTCCGAAATGCTCCCAGCGCAAGAGGCAAGCTGCTCTGCATTACAATCGCCACAGTGCAGTTTCGAGAGTGAGCTACCTCGAGGCTAAGCCATTCAAGAGGTGTTTCTGGAATGTTACAAAAGGGGTGCTGATTAGTCTCCATTTTTTATTAAAAATATGTATTGCACAATTTCAGAGGCAGAGTAACAGTTGTGCATTTGTTTAAAAATGATGGAATGCAGTTTTCCTTATTTCACTAGCTCGGATGAGAAAGGTAAACAATTCAAAATGACAACTTTCTTCCCGATTTGAGCTGTTTCTACGGTTGCCAGGGAATAAGACCATATGTAGGGCTGAAAGGGGAAAGTAGGGCAAATGGTCAAGCGCATTCAAAGAGCCAGTGTGGGCTTGAGGGGCTGAATGGTCTCCTATGCTATTGCAAATATGGTGAAGCCAGTTTTCAAGGTTGGCCTTTGACCTTTCTAAGATGGCTGCTCTGCCGACTTTACTGCGATGGAGAAGGAATAGGGCCGGTTTTTGGCTGTAGTTCTGAGCAAAACAATTAATTTAAATTAGAATAAAAGTGTGCAAAACATTTCATCGACCCTTGGATATGATAATCTAATAATTTTGCACAGAATAGATTTATCAATCACAGAGTACTTTCTAAAAGTCTTTACAAAGAAGTATTATATTGAGCATTCTTTATTTGGGAGGATATGTTGCAGCTGAACAGGACATTAGTTAGGCCATTTTTAAAAATAGTGTGTGTAATTCTGGTCTCCTTCCTATTGGAAGGATGTTGTGAAACTCAAAAGGATTCACAAAAGATTTACAAGGATATTGCTAGGGTTGGAGGGTTTGAGCTGTAGGGAGAGGCAGAATAGGCTGGGGCTGCTTTCCCTGGAGCATCGGAGGCTGAGGGGTGACCTTATCGAGGTTTATAAAATCATGAGGGGCATGGATAGGATAAATAGACAAGGTCTTTTCCCTGGGATGGGATGTCCAGAACTCGAGGGCATAGGCTTAGGGTGAGACGGGAAATATTTATTAGGGACCTAAGGAGTAATCTTCCATGTAGAGGATGGTGTGTGTATGGAATGAGCTGCCAGAGGAAGTGGTGGTACAATTACAACATTTAAAAAGGCATCTGGATGGGTATATGAATAGGAAGGGTTTAGAGGGATATGGGCCAAGTTCTGGCAAATGGGACTGGGTTAATATAGGATATCTGGTCGGCATGGACAAGTTAGACTGAAGGGTCTGTTTCCGTGCTGTACATTTATGGCTTATGGCTCGATGACACTATGATTCTATAACAGAGACATGGTCAAACAAATGGTCATGTGTTTTAAGACAATAATTGTTGTCTGGGCTCTCAGCTAAAACTGAATACTGAGTTTTTTTTTGACACATCCTACTGTCCCTGTTGGTCTAGAGATAAGTACCACCTGGGAGATCAAGGTTCTGTATTCCCTCAGGACTGCCTTTAGGGCCTTGGTCTAGATTATGAGCTTCTGTTATTCGGATGCGATTTGAATTCACAGCCTTCGAATTCAACAATGAGAGTGTAACCACTGAGGCACCACTGATAAATTAAGCTTTCAGGAGTTGGTTAACATCAGACTCTGCTAATCACAGTCCCCCATGAATAGTTATTGACAGAGACTCTGGACACCATTTATAATTTGCAGTTCAGTCCTTCAGGAAAAGAAAAAAAAATTGAAAGGTAGCAAGATAAAAGATTGTGGATCTATGATGTATAATTTAGGACTTGCAAAGAGCTGAAGTTGGAGCCAGGCCTCATCCCTATAGATTTTTAAAAGCTCTTTAAAAGCTTGAATCCCTGTCATTCCAGTCATCTATTTTTTATTGACACTGAGTTGCATCTCTTTGTTATTAGACACTGCGTAGTGACATTGTCTGCATTTAAAAAAACTAATGGGCTTTACACAGACAGCCTAGGAGCTCCCTTCCTGCCCTCCAACTGTTACAACCTCGACACTGCAATCCCAAAATAGCAACAGCCCTTCGAGAAGAGATTCTCGAGATTCTTCATTTAACCTGTTTAATAAAACATTGACAGCACTTTTAGATAGTCGACACTGAGGAATAATTGAGTGCACTGCTCACTGTATAGGTCTCAGTTCAAGCATTCCGGTTATTTTAGATGCATGGGTGACAGGTTCGATGTTAGGCACAAGTTGAAAGCCGGCACATCAGTCCCTTCACCTCACTGAGTAAAATGCTGATTAACACAAATTCTAAATCTGGGCTCAAAACAATGCTAAAACATCACAAGGGGTTTAAAATATTTGTAATCGATATATATCACATAATGATTATAGTGAAATATATGGGGAGAATTTTACACGGCCCTGCCTGATTCATTGGATCACTTGGATATAGATTTTCTTCAGTGATCACCCATGCTCACCATTACTGGTGATTCAACCATCCAACTAATCAATGGAAACACCCTTCCTTCATAAGTCTTCATCCCTTTCATCATATGCCTCCACCCTACCACCCCATCATTCTAAACTCCAACCCCTGATCTGTTCTGGGACCTCTGCTTGTTGTGAGTTTTATAAATGACTTGGATGATGAAGTGGAAGGGTGGGTTAGTAAGGTTGCTGATGACACAAAGGTTGGTGGATAGTGTGGAGGGCTGTTGTAGTTTGCAATGCGCCATTGACAGGATGCAGAGCTGGGCTGAGAAGTGGCAGATGGAGTTCAACATGGAAAAGTGTGAAGTCATTCACCTTGGAAAGTTGAATTTGAATGCAAAATACAGGGTTAAAGGCAGGATTCTTGGCAGTAGATTTAGATTAGATTACTTACAGTATGGAAACAGGCCCTTTGGCCCAACAAGTCCACACCGACCCGCCGAAGCGCAACCCACCCAGACCCCTACATTTACCCCTTACCTAACACCATGGGCAATTTAGCATGGCCAATTCACCTGACCTGCACATCTTTGGACTGTGGGAGGAAACCGGAGCACCCGGAGGAAACCCACGCAGACACGGGGAGAACGTGCAAACTCCACACAGTCAGTCGCCTGAGTGGGGAATTGAACCCAGGTCTCTGGCGCTGTGAGGCAGCAGTGCTAACCACTGTGCCACCGTGCCGCCCATTGTGGAGGAACAGAGGATCTTGAGACTGGGATAAGGTGTGAGAAGGGGAAATGAGGAAACTGGTGAAATCCGCATTGCTCCCATATGGTTTCAGGGTCCCAAGATGGAGGATGAGTCTTTCTTCCTCCAGGCGCAGGTGATTAGGGTTTGACAATGGAGTAGGCCCAGGACCTGCATGTCATTGGTGGCATGGGAAGGAGAGTTGAAATGTTCAGCCAAGGGCTGGTGGGTTTGATTGGTGAGGGTGTCCCAGAGATGTTCTCTGAAATGATCGCAAGTTGGCTTCCTGTCTCCCTGATATAGAGGAGATCACATCGGGTGCAATGGATACAGCAGATGACATTTGTGGAGGTACTGGTAAATTTCTGTTGGATGTAGAAGGATCCTTTGGGGACTTGGATGGAGATGAGTGGGGGAGGTCTGGGCGCAGGTTTTGCATTACCTGCAGTGGCAGGGGAAGATGCTGGGAGTGGGGTGAGGGCTAGGAGTGGGGGATTGGGGGGGAGCACGGGTAATGCATTGGATCTGACACTCACCTTATCCCAGTCCCAAGCCTCCAACTTAGCATCACCCTCTTGACCTGTCCATCATCTTTCCCATCTATCCGCTCCACCCTCCTCTCTGACCTATCACCTTCTCCCCCATCTTCATCTACCTATCACATTCCCAGCTACCTTCCCCCCGGCCCCACCCCCCTCCCAGTTATCTCTCAGCACCCCCAACCCACAAGCCTCATTCCTGATGAAGAACTTATGCCCGAAACGTTGATTCTTCTGCTCCTCAGTTGCTGCCTGACCTGCTGTGCATTTCCAGCGCCACACTCTCAACTCTGATCTCCAGCATCTGCAGTCCTCCCTTTCTCCAGGTTATCTCGATGTCATGGATAACATAGCAATCTTTGGAAGAACTAAAAATAAACTTAACACAAACATATACCAACTTATGAGCATGGCAAGGTTTTGTTTCCAACAATTAAAAATGTCAAATCAACCTGAGCAAAATCAATTTCTTCAGTTCATTCTACTCATCAAACTGTATTGGAACTGATCCTCGCAAAATGGAAGACATACAGAAGATACTTATGCTACAAGGCAAAATGATTTACAAAGGTGTCTCGGGTCCTTCAACTTTTTATGGAGTCTTACAGTTATAGAGATGTACAGCACAGAAACAGACCCTTCAATCCAACTCATCCATGCCGACCAGATATCCTAAATTAATCTAGTCCCATTTGGCAGCACTTGGCCCATATACCTCTAAACCCTTCCTATTCATACACCCATCCATAAGCTTTTTAAATGCTGTAATTGTACCAGCCTCCACCACTTCCTCTGGCAGCGCATTCCAAACACGCACCACCCTCTGCGGGAAAAAGTTGCCCCTTGAGTCCCTTTTAAATCTTTCCCTTCTCACCTTAAATCTATGTCCTCTAGTTTGGATTTGGCTAATCTAGGAAAGACACCTTAGCTATGCGTGCTATCCATATACCTCATGCTGTTATACCTCTGTAATGTCACCCCTGAGCTTCCAAAGCTCCAGGGAAATTACACCCAGCCCATTCAGCCTCTCCCTTTAGCTGAAACCCTCCAACATCCTTGTAAATCTTTTCTGAACCCTTTCAGGTTTCGCAACACTTTTTCTGTGAAAGGGAGACCAGAACTGAACACAGTATTCCAAAAGTGGCGTAATATATTCTGAATCTTGCAACCAATATCTCTCCTCTTTAAGATCTTCACCAAAAACATACACTATACATTTGGCAGGAAGATCGTCAACACATTGCTGAAATGGTTAGTAAGTTTGCAGATGAGACCAAAATTGGAAGTGTAGTGGACAGTGAAGAACGTCACCTCAAATTACAATTGGATCTTGATCAGATGGGCCAATGGGCTGAGGAATGGCAGATGGAATTTAATTTAGATAAATGTAAGGTGCTGCATTTTGGAAAGGCAAATCAGGGCAGGGCTTATACACTTAATGATAAGGTCCTGGAGAGTGTTGCTGAACAGAGAGACCTTAGAGTGCAGGTTCATAGCACCTTGAAAGTGGAGTCACAGGTAGATAGGATAGTGAAGAAGGCGTTTGGTATGATTGCTTTTATTAGTCAGTGCATTGAGTATAGGAGTTGAGAGGTCACGTTGCAGCTGTAACAGGACATTGGTTAGGCCACTTCTGGAATACTGTTTTCAATTCTGGTCTCCCTCTTATAGGAAGAATGTTGTGAAAATTGAAAGGATTTTGCCAGGGTTGAATGGTTTGAGCTACTGAATAAGCTGGGGTTATGTTTGGACCTCCAAGATTGGAGGTCATAGGTTTAAGGTGAGAGGGAAAAGATTTAAAAGGGACATCAGAATAACTTTTTCACGTAGATAGTGGTGTATGCATTGAATGAGCTGCCAGAGGAAGTGGTGGGAGCTGGTACAATTACAACGTTTAAAAGGCATCTGGATGGGTATATGAATAGGAAGGGTTTAGAGGGAAAGGGCCAAGTGCTGGCAAATGGGACTAGATTAATGTAGGATATCTGGTCGGCATGGACAAGTTGGATGAACAGGTCTGTTTCCTTGCTGTACAGCTCTATGATGCTCAATAATGCTCCATCACCCAGTAAATATGTTTTTCAAAATAACTTAGCAGGGTGGAAGCATGTGCATTTCAAAAAGGCCTCAGAAAATGTCTGTTCTCAGATGGTAAGCCTGCTATGTTTGGGTCAAAGTTCTTTATGAGAGCTCAGCCAAAATGAAAAATAAACTCTTGCTTTGGTTTATAGAAAGCTGTGGTTACTCACATTCCAATTCAACAAGCATTTCATTATTCATTCCAACTACAAATCATTGGAAACGACCTGTTCAAAGCATAGGTGCATTCCCACAATTCCAGTGATTACATGTAAAAGCCAAGCAGATGATTTAGGTCTCCAATATAAACCAGGTTTTCAATGCCCACTTCCAACATAATAAAATAAAACAAAAAACTGTGGAGGCTGGAAATCTGAAACAAACACGGAAATTGATGGAGGAAACAGGGTTAATGTCTCAAGTCCAGTGACTATTCTTAAGAACCCAGATGGAAATGGAAATTCACTGGGCTTGAAATATTAAGCATGTTTTCTCTCCACAGATACTGAACATTTCCAACAGTTAGCTTCCAAACCCTATTTAAAACCGAGATACAGGGTCATGACTCCCTAATGTGCCACCATCTCATCTGCAGGCACCTGTCAGTCTCCTGAAGAAAATGCTCAGTGGTTAGCACTGCTGCCTCACAGCGCCCAGGACCTGAGATCAATTCCAGCCTCAGGCGACTGTCTGTGTGGAGTTTGCACATTCTCCCCAGGTCTGCGTGGGTTTCCTCTCACAATCCAAAGATGTGCAGGTTAGGTGAATTGGCCATGCTAAATTGCCGATAGTGTTCAGGGATATGTAGGTTAAGTGCATTAGTCAGGGGTAAATAGAGGGATAGGGTCTGGTGGGATACTCTTTGGAGGGTTGGTGTGGATTTGTTAGGCTAAAGGACCTGTTTCCACACTGTAGGGATTCTATGAATGCATTTTACAGTGACGCCAGGAAGATTTTCAGGTTTTTAATTGCTGCAAAGGCAGTTTAAAGTGTAGCCACTAGAGTTCTGACATTAAACTATTGTAAACTATTGGGCGGCACGGTGGCACAGCAGTTAGCACTGCTGCCTCACAGCACCAGAGACCCAGGTTCAATTCCTACCTCAGGCGACTGACTGTGTGGAGTTTGCACATTCTCCCCGTGTCTGCGTGGGTTTGCTCCGGTTTCCTCCCACAATCCAAAAATGTGTGGGTTAGGTGAATTGGCCATGTAGTGTTAGGTGAAGGGGTAAATGTAGGGGAATAGGTCTGGGTGGGTTGCGCTTCGGCGGGTCAGTGTGGACTTTGTTAGGCCGAAGGGCCTGTTTCCACACTGTAAGTAATCTAATATATAAAGGCAGCTGCTAACATTTAACCATTTCATTGCATCTGACTTGCAAAGTAGTGCTGTTTCTTGTTTGTCTTAAAAAGCAATTCAGCTTTAAGGCGAACATTGTGGTAAGAGTGCATTTAACCCCTGACCGGACTACTCTGCGCCAGCCTTGATTTCAATGTATCTCATGATCCCTCAAGTCTAAACTCCAGTCTGAATATATGCACTCATTACCTTTACAGCTGATGCTTGGGGGTCCATGATAACATTTTAAAAGATTTTAACCTCAGAGATATGAATTTGGAGCTCAGCCTCAAAGTAATTTTGTCCACTTTGAAGAATGGACGGCGCAGTCCTAACAGTTGAGGATAATCCTGCTGCAACTCACAAGACCGTTTCCATTAGATTCAGGCTGGGTCAAGGTAAACAAATTACTTCGGAGGAACTGGAGTATGGAAAAGTATTTCCAGCCCTGCGGCGCTTGAGGTGGCTGTAAATTTGGGAGAAAGATTTCCAGAACTGGCAAAATGCACCAGTTGTGAATCAATCAATGGACGGAGATATGATGCAAATTGTACATCAGGAGGCAAGTTAAAATAACGAAGTCAATAATGATGAAGGTGATGTGAGATTGAAGCTGCAGATAGAGTTCACAACAATAAATACATTCAATTGACCACAAGTTTGATAGCTGGATTGATAGCATGATACAAAGCTAATTATCAAAACAGATTAGGCAATCCAAGCCGCAAGATTGAGTTCGGAAGATAGAGGAGGAGTGCAGTCACCAGCCTTTACAAGTGCCTGTATAAGTGCAATAGCCCCATGTGTACAGGAGGGTTTCCTGACACAATATGTAGACAGGCCAACAGGAGGTGAGGCCATACTGGATTTGGTTCTGGGTAACGGACAAGGCCAGGTGTTAGAATTAGAGGTAGGTGAGC